>NC_089747.1:68368404-68418404 GCF_040412425.1 Macrobrachium rosenbergii | reverse complement strand
TGTGAGCGCCCTGGGTGCCTACCCCTTAAACCTCAGGACTTTGACCCCTACAATGAGTAAGCCAAGAGACGATTGTGGCGGATATCCATAAGAATATATATACATATACACATACACACACACACACACATATATATATATATATATATATATATATATATATATATATATATATATATATATATATATATATATATATATATATATGTATATATATATATATATATATATATATATATATATATATATATATATATATATATGTATATATATATATATATATATATATATATATATATATATATATATATATATATATATATATATATATATATATATATATATATATATATATATATATATATATATATATATATATATATATATATATATATATAGATAGATAGATAGATAGATAGATAGATAGATAGATAGATAGATAGATAGACAGATAGACAGATAGATAGAGATCAGATATAAAGATAGATACAGATCGATAGAGAGAGAGAGAGAGAGAGAGAGAGAGAGAGAGAGAGAGAGAGAGAGAGAGAGACAGACAGAGATAAATAGCGACACCATAAGCCAGATGTAGACCCCTACTCAGGTAGCTCTCGAATTTAGAATGAAGTCTGATTTAGTAGTTTTTCTTTACAGGAGGCTGAATGCAACTGGTAATGGAGCGAGTCCTCAAGATGATACCCAGAATTTTGATATAGCGGCGAGCAATAAAGATCTGAGTTCTGATATGTCGTAGTGCCTCTAAAACTGAAAGTTTATGGTCGAAATAAGCTTCCCCAATAAACCAATCTGTCTATCCTTAATGTCGTAAAAAGTTTGCCCCTGAGATCGGACTCAACTACAACGGCCTTTAGCCTACTTGAGAATGCTGGGGACACGTAGTCCATATACTTCGGATTGTATATTTCTATTTTGGAATTTTTGGATGAGAAGGGTTTTATTTCAAACTTTTATTTCTCCTGCATAATGCCACTAAGGTTTGTTGGGCCATTTTAGGAAGTTTCTTACTTTAATCCTGTAAACTTGGCTTTCTGTTTTTAGGAAATATTTATCGTTCCCATGGTATCATGTCATTTGCCCTATTTTTTTATTGGAAGCATATGCCATATAAACATAAATTATGAAATATATTGTGTAAAGTACTGAAATACGTCTCAAATACTATATAGTTTTAAAGCAACTCTTCACTTCTTTTTAATTTTTATACAATGAGAATATTTTTTTTCAAAAATATCTAATTTTTTACCATACACACACACCCACACACACACACACACACACACACACACACACATATATATATATATATATATATATATATATATATATATATATATATATATATATATATATATATATATATATATATATATATATATATATATATATATATATATATATATATATATATATATATATATATATATATATATATATATATATATATAAAACTTTTTAACCCACCGTGATTTATTTAAAATCATGAAAATTTGATATTAAGACATTGCAGTTTCATGATAATATATATATATATATATATATATATATATATATATATATATATATATAAATATATATATATATATATATATATATATATATATATAATATATATATATATATATATATATATATATATATATATATATATATATATATATATATTGTCTTCCTATCCTGAGTTAATTATGATTTAATATCTCCTAGCACAGAGTGTGGAAAATGTAGATTACCAGTGGCACACAAATTCAATATCTGCTTTTTTTTTAAACAAAGAGGCATGATATAATAATACATGATAAAAGGTTAATTATATCTATCATCAAACATTTGAAATCAATAATTTGTAGCATTTTCTAATTCCTTTAGAATACGTTGTTATAATCCTTATATATTTAGATGGTAAAGCATTGCAAATAAATACATAACATTTGATTTACATCAATATCTGACCCACAGTACCCTAATGAATAAAATAGTATACCCTGTCGAAATTGCTGAAAAGCCTCTTACATATTTATCATTCGTAATAAATATTTGAAAGAGCTAACTAAGGAAACGCATTTCAAAGTATAAATAACACGTTTTTCTTACGGTTTATGTTTTGTTAATGATAGCCTGATAGCTTTTACAATATTAATAACTAGGCACTTTTAATAATCAGCCTGGGAAACAATATTTTATCATCGGGTCCCAATTGTGTACATTTAATTAAAGTGAATTGTAGGAGCCACGTCAATATTTAATTGGCAATATGCATTAAGCTTTTCTTTGTAACCGGGGCCCTTTCATGAAAGCTCGTTTATTTTTAAAGTTCTTAAAATTATACCGTTTCAATAAAAAAGTTGGGGACAGATATAATGACGTGAGTTTATTCACCTTATTAAGGTAATTGGCATAACTGGTTGCAATTCTACGTGAAGTTTTGACATCATATTTGATCGTGGTAAATTTATCATTCATTTCCTATGGATAAAGAACACACGCGAATAAATTCATAAAATCTTTAAAGTATTTATCATGCTTTATTATTTTATATTTTTTACCATTAGATAGAATGTCAATGGGAAATATTAATGACATAAATGAATTATTCTTTTTATAGGCGAAGATAAATTAAAGATAACCAGACTTGCACATTTTGCAAATTGTTACGATGATCATATTCAAACAGGTAGACAGACCTTAGTCATGAAGAATGTAAGACATTTATTTATTTTGAAAATTTTCAGCCAATAGAAATAAAAACTTCTATTTATAAAATAATACTTCGGAAATCCTTAGTTTCCTAAGTTAATGCAGCTCGTCATCTCACCAAAGAAATTACGCAACTCCAACAGGCATAAATTAAAACCCCTTAAGACAAGCTGCAGTTGCTAATAAAGAGAGGAAGAGCGGAGATTGTAAGTACGGTGGACATCGTAGGATGTTATGAAAAACTAGGCCAAGTCCTATTTTTGGTAGAATTCCTTCTTCAATGACAATCGCATGCTTGTAGGCTCTCGTAACAACCTCATTTACACCAGGCTCTCTTAGATTTCGTGTCAAAACCCAACTGAATGGTTGCCTAAAACGTTGTAGATATGGTTTGGACGTTTAAAAAACAAAAAAAAAAAAAAAAGGTGATAATGGGTAGAAGGACTCTTACCTGGGTTTCAAAAACCGTTCTGAGACGCTGCAGAAAATAAAATCCAGGTTTTATGACCAAGTCATTAGCGAAACTCGGATTCAGTAAATATATAAGTGTTTCCAATGATTTTGCCACGGGAGGAAAGTTGTTGTAATTGATCAAATGCATCTGGAGTATAAAACTGTAAGTGTGTAAACGTTAATTAGTTAAGAAAAAAAGTCCTGGCCCTCTGTAGGCTCATAGGGCAGGCGCTGATCACCTGTCTCTTAGGCCGACAGCCAGTAGTGGACACGTGGCCAGTGTGTCGCTAGGCCCACTGTTCAACTCCCCAGCCCGAAGGCTAGTACCTATTCTCCTACTCCTCTTGGGTTTTCCGTATCGCTATGTTGATGGACTGACAGGATTTTGCAGTGGCGCAATCCGAGCCATCAGTGAGCGGTGGGATTTGAACCCCGGCCATCTTGACTGATAGCCGAGAACTATACCACTGCTCCACCGCGGCGGCAAACGTTGGTAGTACCTAAAGATATGTAGGTCACTGTAAACCAAAGCCGCAATAAAAGAGACAATGAAATTAGAAATCACACCAATCACCTTTAAATGAAATTAAATCTGATATGCATTAAGTACTTCTTTTCTCCATTTATAAGTTAAAGTTTTTGCTTTTCATGTTTAATCTGTAAACTATGAAATCAGTTGAAAATAGACCTGAATTTCAACCTGTTCATTAAGCCGGTTTTTAAAAGGAAGAATTTTGTGTTTCTGGCCACATAGAAACTAGAAATGTCACGAAACAGAGTAACTAACTGAAAATTATATACATAAAAAGAAGAAATAAACTCATTTTATGCTTGTAACAGGTTTTTCGCTTTAGAATGAACTAACAAACATTTTGACATAAGGTTTTCTTTTTTTAGTCTAAACTTTATAACAAAAAAACCGAGAACATTCCTCGGGATTATGACGTAAGTTTTTTTCATCGAAACTTTATGGTAACAAAGCTGAAAACGATTCTCCAGAATTCAGTGTTTGTTTTCTTGTCGTACCACATAATGAAACGCCACAACAGACCCTAAGCTTCTTCTTAATCAAATTAATCAGCTAATCAGACTGTGTTAGCGAGCATTCCCAGAAGGTACAAATCTTCCTTCAGAAGAGATCGTAGAATTAATTTCGACTCAGTTGGGAGGTGGTATGGCACTCAGAGATACTCTTAATTAATTTCGATTAATGCACGAGTCAGTAATTCATTTGTGTAACACAATGTTATATCAAGAATTTTTTTTTTTTTCATCATAGCAGAAAATTATCTCTATTAATTTAAATTTCTGGGTATTTTTCACTGACGAGGAATAGCTGATATTGAAAAACTATGAATAAGGTAAATAATGCAACGAATAATAGAGAATATACAAGAAAATAATGAATATTTCTTTTTAATACCTGAAGGAGAAATACCATCCTAAATTATGAATTTTACATCACTATAAAGCCATATTTATGTAGCTTTTTCTTTCTTACATATTGATGGAATACGAGTCAGAGAGAGGAAGTTTAATTTTCCAATTTGACTATAACTTTCATAATGATAATAACAGTAGTAAACATACATGCACATATTATAGGAAAAATTTCATAATACCTCATACCATTTAATTATGATGCGAGAGCATTCTTGCCTTTTTGTTTATTTTATCATTTTTTTTTTTCATCAAGATGTTGTTCATAAGACTCATATTCATTAAACATGCAACATGAGAAAAAAATAAAGATGGAAATATTGGATTTTTTTTTTTTAAACAACATCAAATAGCAACTCATAGGCCTGCAAGAACTTCACGCACTTCCATCTGTCGATGACATCATTAGTTCAGCCAGCTACTTAAGAAGGGTGGATAGAGCTCACGGCTAGCACGCTGTTGGCCCAGCGTTCAACTCTCCGGCCGGCCAATGAAGAATTAGGGGAATTTATTTCTGGTGATAGAAATTCATTTTTCGTCATAATGTGGTTCGGATACCACAATAAGCTATAGGTCCCGTTGTTAGGTAACCAGTTGGTTCATAGCCACGTAAAATAAATCTAAGCCTTCGGGCCAGCCCTAGGAGAACTGTTAATCAGCTCAGTAGTCTGGTTAAACTAAGATATACTTTTTTTGCTACTTATGTCAAAAAATTGTTGGCATATGGCTTCAACCTTCTGAATCTAAACCGTCATTTATTTAAACATGTGGTTTTTTGTGTATATATTCACATTCACATTGAGGTAAATTCAGTACAAAATATGCTCAAATGAATTTGAAATTAGTAAATTCGCTTACAATGGTAATTGTTCTTTATTTTTCTCCATTGAAGGTAGCCAGTTTTTCTTTTTATTGGCATGAGCAGTGTATTCTTACCCAACTAGTCTAGAAGAATAATAAAAAAACACTACTTACGTTATTGACGCAACGAAAAATATAAAATTTAATTTTCATATTTAATCAATTTTTTACCATAAAAGTTGTCAGCCAATTAATGTAAGTAATGAACAACATTTACAGATGCAATAACAATATTTTTATAAGAATTGGAGTTCATATAAATGGCTACAATGGAAGAAGGTAACTTGAGCATAAGAAAAACACAAGCTGGTAACTATTTATGTTGAAAATCACCAGAGCATACACAAAACACACTTCCATATTTTCCAGATCTCTGGTTTTTAGCAAGATATAGTAACATCTATTCATAAAATAAATATTAACTTTTCTCAAAACTTAAATCGTCGGTTTTCACATAGTTGGCACCTGGTAACTATGGTATGACGTCAACAGCGAAGAAGGAAGTATTTCTTCTTCAGCCATTTCTCATCAGTTGGTTGGACACGTCTTCGGGCACATTAAACAAAAACCTTCACGTGGAGGGATGTTAGAGGAGCATTTATCGTTAATTGTTTTTATTTACTTATATTACTTACTGCACTGTTATTCTGCATGGATTTCAAAGTCATGAATTTTAATATATATATATATATATATATATATATATATATATATATATATATATATATATATATATATATATATATATATATATATATATATATATATATATATATATATATATATATATATATATATATATATATATATATATATATATATATACAATATATATATATATATATATATATATATATATATATATATATATATATATATATATATATATATATATATATATATATATATATATATATATATATATATATATATATATATATATATATATATAATATATATATATATATATATATATATATATATATATATATATATATATATATATATATATATATATATATATATATATATATATATATCTGTATATACATAGAAATAATCAACACATTCACATATGGAACAAAATAAATTTCTGACTCACATCAGGATCAAAACCTGGTCTTTCAATTGAAAGGCAAGGACGCTGCCCACTAGGCCATACAAGTCATAAAAGAAGTTGGAACCTGAGGGACACAGCACCCAAGGAATTACCTGGGCAAGCTAACTGCTTGCATACCAGCGTGTTTCCCCCAACTTTCCGACTCAGCAATGACCCAATTGACAGCATTTCATTCGAATTATCCCTTCTGTGTGAATATGAGAGAAATAATTAACACACATATTCATAAGGATAAATATATTGTGTAATTATTTTTTTCCTATGTAATCGCAGTATAACTTTAATAACGAACTTTCGATTTTTCTTCATTAATTTCATTGAAGGATGTTTATGACTTTTGTAATTCGGAAAATCCTGGTGACACAGAGCAACTTTATGACTCGTGAAATAGTAAGCAAGGAAGGCAACAAATCAGCGATAATACTGATGGTTTTATTAACAGCCAATCATAGTCGAGAATATTTCCCGCAAACAAGCGTTACCTCAACGGCATACCCACTGTTCTGGTGCTGTTTTAGACCCAAAAAATCCCCCACACTCTGGGGGCAAAATTCCACTGACTTTTAAATGATTTTTCTGGACATTTCCATTGTGTATTTCAGGTTGCTTAAAAATTTAATCGGCATGTGACTTTAATAACGAACTTTTTATTTAACTTCATTAATCTCAGTTTGAGACAGAGTAAGAGAGAGAGAGAGAGAGAGAGAGAGAGAGAGAGAGAGAGAGAGAGAGAGAGAGATAAGGCAAGTACAGTACATCAGAGACTTTGGTGGTCTAGGTATATAATGCATAAGTTGTAACTTTCATTAATATCTACTATCTCTCTCTCTCTCTCTCTCTCTCTCTCTCTCTCTCTCTCTCTCTATATATATATATAAATATATATATATATATATATATATATATTACTTTTATCACATCACCATGATTCATATACAATGGATGCATATACAGTGGATTTATTAACCCATCCAGCCGGATGGGTTAATATAAAAGAGGACTGTAGTCCTGAGTTCTTGTCCTTCGCTGGTTCGAGCCCACGGGACAGTGAACTTATTATCAACTAAAAAGTTCACCTTCACTCTAAAGTAACATATATGAAAATATATTATTTCCGAGGTAGAGGGAATTGGATATTAAAATGGACGTTTGTAGCTTACTGATTATATATATATATATATATATATATATATATATATATATATATATATATATATATATATATATATATATATATATAATGATATGTGTTTATTCTATAAAAGTAATGTTTTCTGTATTTTTTATATACTATTTTCTATATTCCTCATGTGTTGTGAAATATAACGAGGTGGTTTTTATAGTATGTATGTTTTCATGCAATGCTTATATATTTTTTTCCTTTGTGTTTGTCATATATGGACTGTAATAACTGTAATAGTGTTTATGGGAGAAGCTATTTTTAAGGTCTTACAAAGGGTTGATTGGTTGTTTGATAAGATTAGACATGTCTTCCTGTAGTCTTGTTTGTTCAGGTGGGCAGGAAATGGGTATGCGAGAGAGATCCTAGAAGTCGCTTATGTTATCAGTTAAAAGGAAGATGGGTTGACAGGTTTGATAACCATGATCAGTAGAGTTCATAGGCCTGTGTGTTTGCATAAGTGTTTAAACAGGAAGTTGCCAATCATTCAGATAAGAGGCAGGCCTATGTAATTCTCTGAACCAGGGAATAATTTCCCTGTCTTTTTTTCCCCCTTCAGGGGAAGAATCTGTTTTTTCCTTTCTTTCCCCAGGGAAGAAACTCAGTTTATGCCTGTTCCTTCTAGGGTGACCACATTCTACAAATGCCTAACTGGCAACCCAGGTTTAACCTCATAGGAGATATTACTAAAATAAAGTTAGTTCAGATGGAGACCTGATAGAAATAGGGTGGTTTCTCTCTCTCTCTCTCATCCCCTATTCATATAGAAGAGTGTGAAATTGTGGTCACTCTCCCAAACATATAAGTTTTGCAAACTGTTAATAATATTTAATGCTCTCTTTATAGAATCTGATATAAGAGAGAATATATTCTAATAGGCCCGAGGTACAAGTGTTTTTACTGAGGAAAAAGGAGTTGTGTAATGGTGCGAAGAGACTTGTATAAGGTAAAGTGGTATTTACTTAATTTTTTTACCATAGTAAAAGGGTGAATGTGATCTTTTAAAAAGGTGAATGTGATCTTTTAAAAAGGTAAATGTAATCTTTTTAAAAAGGTAGATATAATCTTTAAACAGATTTTGCCTTAGTGAAATTATTGTTGGTGAAGTTTTGTGCATTTTTCCATGTTCTTGTCTTTATATTTCTTTTATGTGTTCTTGTGTTTATAATTTGACAGTGTTATCCAAGATTTTGTGTTGGTGATTTAACATTGATTTAGTTAGCAATTTATAAATTATGTGTTGATACTTTAACACTGAATACTTGTGTTGATTTCATTTCTGAAGATTTCTTGTTTAAATTTGGTGTAAATATTAATAGTTTGAATTTTGTGCAGTTAATGTAAATTATTTATATATATAAAATTTTGTGAATTAATCTTGTTTAAGAATTAATTGAGATTGTGGACTCTACTTATAACTTTTGAACTTAGAAATAAATTTTTGTATTTAAAGTTTTAAAAGCACAGTGTTTCATTTTTGACCACTGGTGAATATAGTTACTGTACTTGTGTATGCACAAGGTAAGTGATAAACATGTTCTGTTCTCCTTCGTGTTTTTGAAGTGAATTAGGACCATGGAAACAATCACACCTGTTTGATGGAGTGATGCCCTTTCCCCTCTAGTATATTTATTGCTTTATAGTTATTACCTCACTCATAACTTGATAAACTTAGATTGATTTTTCAAGTGATAAGCAAGTTTTAAGGGATCACTGTTACCTTTAGAGTGTTCAGTCATAACATTATTGTTATGAGGTTTCAGCTATCTGGCTGAAGTGAGGTAAATTTTTGGATTTAATAGTTGTGTAATAACCAGGTACTTGATCACTTCGTGACAATATTTTTATACATATACCCAGGAGAACAAAACAGAATATCACTCTGATTTATGGTTTATACCGGTGTTGTTAGGGGTATATTTTGATAGGAGAGTGACCACAGTTGTTTTGACTTAAATTGTATAATATTTAATTGTCGGATATTAGATTAATGGCCATGTTTGAAATGCTCAGAAACTTTTAAGCGCTCCATCCATCAGAAAGTTATCTAAATCTCACCTGAGTACAAAAGAGGCTTCATGTGGAATGTCTTTTTAGCAGTGACATGTGGAAATAATATAACCAGTTGTATGACTGAGGCACATATCAAATGTATTGCAATTCAAGTTTTGATAAACTCTGGTAAAGGAAAACTTCTGAGAGTTAAATGAGGCATATTTCGGAATTGTTGAATGCAGCTGAGATGGAATTACAACGTTATGCAGTAGTGGACAAGAATGAGAGCGGTGATGCAGAGGCAGAGCTTAGGACTCGTTTAAAAACAAGAAAATTTTTATTTTTGTTTTTCTGAAAACATGCTAAAATCAGAAGAAAAGTTACTTATATTGCAGATGCAGGCTGATAAACAAAAGAAGACAGAGAAAGAGCAAGGACCACAAGAAAAAAATATAAGACAAAGATCTCGGCAAAGCTAAGACTCCATTACCTGTAAACCCATATAACTATAAAAAGGTAATGCAGACCCTGTGTTTGAACAAATAAGAAATCAAATTAATTCAAAGTTTACAGAAAGCACCAGATGAGTTTTTTGAGCATTTTGAAACAGTGGCTTGTCAGGTATGGGATGACCAAAGGATAAATGGTCTTTGTCTTATTCCTGGTGTTCTCATTGGTAAAATAAGAAGTAGTCCCTTTTAAACAAAGAAGCTGATCAATGTAAACGATATGATGTACTGAAACACAATGTGTTACAAGTTTACCAGATGAGCCCTTCAATTTTACAATGAAAAATTCAGATCTTTCAAGAAGAATGACAAGATGACTTTCTTGGATTATACCTATAAATAAACAAGATGATTCAAACGATGGTCTTAGGTTGTTTTAAAAGGTTAAACTGATGGATAACTTGATGATGAAATTTTTGTCTTAGATTCAATATCTGGAAAGGAAATCTATACATAAAAGCTTATTTAAGAAAAAGAGGTGAAGAAACTTGACAAAGCTTATTACCTTGGTATTATAATATTTCAGTACCAAGAAACAATTATAATGTCAAATCATCAGAACCAGACAACTTAAGTTTATAGGTCTCAGTCGAATTTTAAGAACATTGATGTGAAAAACTTCATGGCAATGCCAGTAAAAAGCCAGGATATACCCTCAGAAATTGAATGGTAAACCCTCACCTTTTTTCTCATGAAAAAATATACAGAAGACTAAATTTGTTTGTCGCTAAAGTGTCGAACTTTAGGACACTAAACGTTATTATTATAAAGATGCAACAGCAGACCAAGCCAGTTGGGCAAGTTAATTCCTAGCATGGAAATAGGTTAAAGCCATTTTATGAAGAATATTGTCTTAGAAACAACAAAATTAGACAAGCATAATTTTTAGCAACCAGTGGAAATGTAACCATCAAATCTTTCCTGAGTGGCTGAACAGTCTTTCCTTCTAAGCCAAATAAATATGAGGGTCATCTGACAACTCCTCCTCAGTGTGCAGCTACCAGTCAAAAAATTATTATGTAAAACAAAGATGTAAACCATTTGCTGTAGTTCGTGGTCCTCACCTACAGTTGGAGAAGAATCTCACTGGAGATTCAGATTATTTTGAAGGGTATAAGATGAGATAATAACTCTAATAATAATAATAATTTGTCCTGTGAATTGGTGACAGGAAATAATAAACTTTTGCTGTAAAGACGACTCACTAGCTGTTGATAGATAATGGTTTACTGGGTAATGACGTTGGATGGGTATACCCTCTTCTTCACATGGTCTATATCTGACAGACAAACTGGATGAGGACTAGATCCTCACAGTAGAGATAGAGAAAAAGCTCCCACCTGTTTTTACGTTGTGGCAACTACCAGACGTATGAAGCCACTTATAATCAGTGAAAAAAACTGAGGAACTGCTTGTAGCAAGAAGGATCAAGTTCGGGGCTTTGAGCTTAGAAGAGCTGTTCCAGAAAATGAAAATTTCCCAAGTGTTAATAATGAAAGTATCCAAGAAGAAGAGGATTCTGTTTATTATTGAATAGACTCAGCATAGTCAAAGTGTTTCCTGAAGACTGTAGTTCCAGGCTACATTCATCAACTCGGTTGCCCATTGAGCCAACCCTTGAAGTTGGATAAATGACTAGTATCAGTCTTAATAGAATTGCAGAAGAGAACAACTACAACATCGGCGGTTTATTTAAATAATTTTGATCAATGAACAGATGCAAAAGACTTAAACTGCCTGTTGTTACCTAAAGTAAAGATTGCTAATGAGGAAGCATGCGACCTGCAGATATTCGGAAATGCTGAATGGGGAATATTATCAAATTTTTATTCCATGATCCGTTGAGAAAACAAGTAGTTGACAAGTAGACAACAAATCTGGACATAATACCAATTCAGGAAGACAAAACAACATATTATATAAATATTTTTCTGCCCTGGACTTCATAATAATATTATAGATTTTACAGAACTGTCATAACATGCCAGATAAAGAAAAGGAAAACAATTTCTTTCTTTCAAAATAAAATACCTATTCAACCCATAATAAGTTAGAGGAAAAGAACCCTTTGGCAGGGTAGATAGGGGTAACCACGATTCAACCGATGTATTTCAGAACTGCTTTGAAAACAAAGAAAGGACATGAATATCTGTTGACGTTAATGTGTAAAACAAGGTATCCTGATTCGATTTACCTTTAATGTGTATAATTTCCAAAGGTAATTGCTGAGAATTGGTGAATTTTCTCCAAGTTTGGATTACCAAGTTTTACAAAACGATTTAAAAGGAATAACTTATTCTGTGAAAATTATTCCAGGATGTCATGAACTTGTTAGGAGTGAAACATAAATTATCAAAATGATTTACCATCCAGACCCTGAAGGAGCTAAAAAGGTTCCACCAGACTTTCCGCTGTATGTTAACCAAGTACTGTAATGAATCAGGAAGAGAATAGGATGCTGGTTTACCTTTAATGTTATTTGAGACTCAGGAATGCTTAAAAGAAAGTATGGGGTGTTGTGGAAAATGAAATGATTTTGGTTGAGACTCAGAGGATCACTACTGAAGATTCTTGCAGAGAATTGGCAAGAAAATCATTCCAGATTAAGCCCAAGGAGAATAATATGATAAAATTTGAGTGGTTGAGCTATATCAGAAAAGTTTGACAAATCTAAATTCTCTATAGATAATTTGAAAATAAGTTAAAAGAAAATTAAAATCTGGAAAACTCATAAATAAGCTAACATTGCTATTTTAGTGTTGGACAGCAAGTTCTAGATGTTCTTACAAATGAAAAAATCAGATTTACTCAGATTAATGACTAAATTAGTTTCAAAGGTCCTTAAAATCGGAATCTGTTGCAGAAGTTAAGTGATTTAACTTATGTGAACTGAAACACCAGGGAGCAGAATGAAATGACAGAGGAAGGTAACCGAATCTTTTGAAACCTTACTTCTCCAAATGACTAGAACTGAAACAGTGTCAATAACAAACAACTTCACCTACAAAGGACAGATGATGGCTTTGAATTGGAAGCTGAAACCACCTGACAAACAATTCTTCAATATTGGAAAATTTGGAGAACAAATCTAAAACATCTGACTGTTGAACAAAACAAGGAATTAAGTTTTGTGAAATGATTGAAAGTTTCCATGAGATTTTTAAACAGATGTACCTAGGTGTTATTTTCTTTAGGCAAAAACATGGATTATGCAGAACTCAGTTCAAGTCATTACAGTTTTCCTTGTGTGTTAGTAAATGAACAGATGGCTCATTTAGGATGCAGTACTGTTTAATAGGTGAACTGAATTCCATCATGTGTCTATCAATTATCCCTACCTCTTTACTGATCAGAATATACTTGATAATAAAATTAAATCTACTAAGTTTGTTTCAAAATAGTGATAATTTAGTCTTCAGATTTGTGGACATGCCTAAATTTTGTCCATCGATTTTGTTCAAATTTTTCAGCCATAGTTCCGCTCCCTTCATTGACATACTAGTAACCTTCCTGTGTAGAATAAATTTTGGAAGGAACAATGTAATTGTTGATTATTTATCCCATTCTGAATCACTGGATTCAAACCCAGGATAATTCATCTTCTGGGTGAAGGAATATAATGATATGTCTTATGATATATGTATTCCATAAAAGTAATATGTTTTCTGTATTTTTGATATGCTATTTTCTATATTTCTCATGTGTTTTGAAATATAACAAGGTGGTTTTGTAGTATGTATGTTTTTGTGCAATCCTTATATATATTTTTTTTTCCTTTTGGTTTGTCATATATGGACTGTAATAACTGTAATAGTGTTCATGGGAGAAGCTATTTATCAGGTCTTACAAAGGGTTGGTTGGTTGTGTGATAAGATAAAATGTGTCTTCCTGTAGTCTTCTTTGTTCAGGTGGAATAATAAATGGGTAGATCTGTTACCAGAGAACTAGAATCTACTTATGTTATCAGCTAAAAGGGAGATGGATTGAACCTTTGATATCCATGGCCAGTTCTGGATGGCCTAGTGTTTGCAAAAAGTGTTTAAACAGGAAGTTGTCAATCATTCAGATTTAGAAGAAATTAGGCCTTGATCTAATTTTTGAGACCAGGGAATAATTTCCACCAGACTGTTTTTGGTCCCCCTTCAGGGAAGAATCTGGAATTTCCTTTCTTTCCCTAGGGAAGAAACTCAGTTTATGTCTGTTCCTTCTAGGGTGACCACATTCTACAAATTCTAACTGGCAAAAGGTTTACCCTCAGAAGAACATATTACTAAAACTAAAGCTAGTTCAGATGGAGACCTGATAGAAATTTACAGGGTGGTAGCAATCTCTTTCTTCATTTTTGAGCTAAAAATTACTCTCATCACCTCTTCATGTAGAAGAGGGTAAATATATGTGGTCACTCTCCCAAACATATAAGCTTTCTGCAGGCTGTTAATAATATTTAATGCTCCCACTTGGTCCAGAACTGAGATTAAAGAAATATTTGTAACAGGCCTGAAGTAATACAAATGCTTTTACTGAGGATAAAGGGGTTGTGTAATGGTGTGCAGAGACTTGTATAAGGAAAAGCACCTATTTGCTTAATTTTTTTATCATGGTAAATACTGAGATGTGATCTTTTAAAAAGGTTTAATGTAATCTTTTTAAAAAGGTAGATGTAATCTTTAAACAGGTTTTGCCTTAGTGAAATTATTGTTGATGAACTTTTTGTGTATTTTTACATGTTCTTGTCTTTACATTTCTTTTATGTGTTCTTGTGTTTATAATTTTGTGTTGGTGATTTAACACTGATTTAGTTAGCACTTTATAAGTGCTGATACGTTAACACTGAATACTTGTGTTGATTTCATTTCTTAAGATTACTTGTTCAAATTTGGAGTAAATCTTAATAGTTTGAATTTTGGTTAGTTAAAGTAAATTATTTATAAATATAAAGTTTTGTGAATTAATCTTGTTTAAGAATTAATTAAATCTTATGTTGCTTTCAAGTAATAGTAAATTTTTTTTAGATTATGGACTGTACTTATAACTTTTGAACTTAGAAATAAATTTTTGTATTTAAAATTTTAAAAGCACAGTGTTTCATTTTGGACCAACAGTGAATAAAGCAATTTGTGTATGCACAAGGTAAGTGATCAACATGTTCTGTTCTCCTTCGTGTTTTTGAAATGAATTAGGGCCAGGAAAACAATCATAGTTGTTTGATGGAGTGATATTTCATACCTCTAATAATTTAATGCTTAATAGGATTGAGTCACTCATAAAAATGATAAACTTTGATTAATTTTTAAAGTCAGCAATAAGCAAAATTTTAAGAAATCACTTACTTTTCTCTAGAGTGTTCAGTCGTAACATTTTATGAGGTTTCAGCTATTTGGCTGAAGTGAGGTAATGTTTTTTGGAATTAATAGTTGTTAAAACTTTTGGTACACAGTTTTAAACTATATATAACAAATATTATCCCTCATATCCTATATATTTCCTATATATATATATACACAGTCTTCAAATAACCTTTTTAACATCTATGCAACATTTGAATAAGTCTATATATATATATATATTTATATATATATATATATATATATATATATATATAATATGTATAAAATAACATCTTTGTTTATTCGAAATAAATAAAATAATAGTAATTAATTGTCGGATATTGTATTAATTGGATCCCATTTAAATGTCAGAAACTGTTCCACTTGCTGGTATCCGAAATTATTACATTGAAATTGCAGCATATGAGGACAAAGAGAGCTTCATGTTAAGGGTTAACTGTTTTTTATATTTAATTGTTAAAATCATTGCTCACAAAAAGCATTGTTGAAATTTATTTACATATTAAACTCATATCTTCAAATTCCCTAGTTTTCTAATAAATCCTGTATTACAGGAAAACTTCTGAGAAGTTTATCCAGTCTATCTTTCTCCTTAGGTATTTTCGGACGGTCTTAAAAATCAGTAACCCATAAACCTCAACGTTCCTGCTAGTCCGTTGACAAGTTGCCACTAAACTGATGTTGTATTCGAATTATCACCCTCCAAACAAGGACTCAGGGATAAAGACAATAAGACTTTAACTGATTTTATTTTTGTTTTCATAAGGAACTGGTTTATTTATAAATACAAGTACAAATATAGGTATGCATATTTTAGCATTTGAGAACATTCTTATGAGCATTAGGTTAAAAGAAAGTTCTAAGAAGCACAGAAAAAGAAATATAACTTAGGATCTTGATCAGCTAAGACTGGCTATAATGTTTTCATTCACATAACTTTTAAAAAAAACTAACTGGTTTTACCCTTCAATGGAAAAAAATACAAAATAAAAATCTATCCTACAAGAAACCTGACTTGAACTGGATAATCCCCACATAGATTTTGACATTTTGCACTCATTGGATTGTCATAAATTCAAGATAACTCTTGATCTTTCTTAAAAATCTCTTTGAAATTCTTATTCCTGGTGATACATAACAAAAATACACCATAATAAGAATAAAAACAAAGTAATAAATAATAAAACGATAATACAGAATAATAATGTAATAATAATAATTGTAATGGAGAATATTCCTGCGAAAAAGAGTTACTTCAACGGTTTTAGACCTCCTGAAAAATGCCGCATTTTCGGAGGAAATATTTTCAGACTTTTTAACTATTTTCTGTGGTGTTTTTGATCTGAATAAACAAGGATAAATAATATATATTGTATATCTTAGGTTGTTTTATGGTTTAACTGATATAACTTTGATAATGAATTTTTTTTTATCTTATTCATAACTCGGAAAATTGAAACTATAAATAAAACCTGTGGAAAATAATGGCAAATATTCGTCACCACTTATTACCTTCATATTCTAATTTTTCTTCCCATGAGAGCGCCGTTCCCATGTGTATAGCTATTCATCATATTTGGAGACAGGCAGCAGAAGAGTAATGGGTTATCGACCCTAGACCTCATAAACTAATATATAAAAGCTAGTCATGGAAGCCTTTTAAAAGTTTAAAAGGACGACATTTTGAAATTCCGAGCATCTGTAATTTAAGATTATTTTTTTTTATAATTATGCAAAAAAATTTAATATATACATTTTAAATTTGTGGTGTCGCTAAACTTTAAAACTTTAGATAATGAAGCGTTATTATTCAGCTAAAGTAAGCAAAATACATTTCGATATTTTAGACCTCTTCGGGCGTTAGATTCCTAGCATGGAAATATTTTATAATTGATTTTAATTAAGAATATTGTCTTAGCCTTTCACTATTATCTCTAATTTATCGTATAATTTTTCACTATATTCCTCCTACTAAATCAGCCATCCGAAATCTTTCCTAGATGGTTAGAAGTCTTTCCTTGGTAAAGTAAAATAAATAAGTAAAGTCATCTGACAATGAGATCCTCATTAGGTAAGATTTTTTTAAGGACATCCTCCTGTCTAGGGATAACCCAAACGTCACGTCTGTAGCAGATTTAGCTGAACAAGGTTTCGGGTCACGGATGGCTTCTATTAAGCCATAAAAACCTTTGTTATAAGGCTTCTGTTTCAGACCTTTATTAGTTGACCCTTTGAAGAGATGGGCATAAGCATATCTCACAGAGGTAGGCTCTTAGTTTTACCTGAAAGGCAACGAACGAGATCGTTATTTTATATGTGACGTAGAGGAATTTTAGACTTCCCCATTGCTTGAAATTCCTTGCATTTCTCTCTCTCTCTCTCTCTCTCTCTCTCTCTCTCTCTCTCTCTCTCTCTCTCTCTCTCTCTCAATTTTACCTAATCAAACCACTGTGTAGAAAATACTAAAAACATCGGCCTATTCAGATACCTACAAACACATCTCATTAGCAGACCCAGATTACCTCTTCCACAATATCTAGCCATTGCCTTTATCTGGCTCTTTACCATTATGTAGTTTAGAGACTGTGAACTGAACGGGCGACCACTTTGGTTGTCATAAACAATCATCCGTCTCTATCGAGGCATAACTGTAGCGAAGGCCTGAGTAAGAGTCAGCATCTACAAACTTCCTAATTTATTCAGACAACAAACACACAGGTCAAAGCTCTTGAACAAAAGAGAGCAAAATGTAAATAAATCGAGGCATGACTGAAGCTATGGTACATATAGCTGAAATGTTGTCATTGTAATGTGTAATAAAGATACATTTAACATGACAATAATATGAATGGAGATCTATGCATAAAAGATGCATGACGTATGCTGTGTTTCTTGTGTCCATGTGACTCACGCTAGAGATGTTGTTGTCAGAAGATTAGCGAGACAGGTTAGATGACAATGTGTGGGGTCCACTTAGGACCCTACAGGACTATGGGTGCGACCCTCTTGCATGTTTTTTTTTTTTTAAACAGGCAACCTCTGTCATGTTTGCAGACTTTCTTCTCGAATCTCCAATGGAAGTAGCACATCCCCTCTGGTGGTTCTTCTTTCTTCTGTTTTGGTCTTCTTTTGATGAATTGGTTAGAGAAGTTTCGTTCGTGGGTGGGCGATGCTGGTCTCTCTGGGTCTCTGTCGGATTCTGTGTTGGTTGACTGCTGGGCCCGACGTGGTGCTGCTGCTGCTGTTGGTGGCTGTGT
Source organism: Macrobrachium rosenbergii (assembly GCF_040412425.1). Classification (NCBI taxonomy): domain Eukaryota; kingdom Metazoa; phylum Arthropoda; class Malacostraca; order Decapoda; family Palaemonidae; genus Macrobrachium; species Macrobrachium rosenbergii. The sequence continues at coordinate 68,399,526 of NC_089747.1, read as the reverse complement.
GGGCTCCCCCATCTGGTGGGCATATGCACTGCATTGACCAACGTCAGGAATTCTTCGATTGGTATGGTAGAGGCATTGGACATGGCTGCCACTGTTTGGCAGGGTAATCTTGTGAGGGATACCCGTCTCACAAGGTCTAGGGATGACTCAGGTTGGCTGTCTGTCGCAGGTAGCATGATGAGCAGCCGCAACTGTTTGTAGATGTGTGATGGTCACTCATCTCCTATGGATGCCCCCATGTAGTTGAGGAATTTCTTAGCTCTTAGGATGGATGGCATGCTGAAGGATGACTTCAGCTGGTCCTTCAGCAATTTGTAGGTTACAGGGGTTTAAAGTTCTGTGAGCCATCCGGCGACTTGCTCGAAGACATCCGGCAGGAACTCGAGGACGCCATCTGCTTTGCGTGTTGTGGAGGTGATTTTCTTTGATCAGAAGAGTGTTTCCACCCTGAAGAACCAAGCTTCTGGGCTGTGGGGCGTGAATGGAGGTAGAAGTATGAAGGTGGTAGCAATGGTCTTGCTGGAGAGGCTGGCATTGTTGGGGTTGGCTAGATCGTTATCTCTGTGGTTACCGATGTAGTGAAGACGTGAGTAAGAATCAGCATCTGCAAACTAACTAATTTATTAGACAACAAACAGACAGGTCAATAACTCTTGCTAGTGGAAATGTAGCGTCCAACACTAGGCAAACAAAAGCAGCGGTCACCACACAACCATTTGTGTTTGTTGACAGATGGATATATACATATAAATTGATATACAAGGCATGACTGAAGCTATGGTACATATGGCTGAAATGGTGACATTATAATTTTCTTTTATTGAACGAAATTCCTTTAGGATAGTTTTTATATCTGAGATACTGTTTTTGCACGATGTGTTCTCACTAATAGAATATGATAAGCCATAGCCTAAAGCACATTTAAGGCTCTGGTCCAGTTCTTTGTTCGAGAGGTTTATTACACAATCGTCTCTATGTTTGTTATACCAATCACTTATCTCGATGAGTCTTTTTAATTTTTTATCCAGGTGGTGAACTAATTTGCTTAGCTTGAATCTAAGGTTATTATAAATTCTGTTCAGTACCACTGTTATCCAATCTGGGGGAATCCTGTTCGTGAAATTAAATCTATCGAAATATCCAAACTGGAAAAGAAAAACACAATTGTATCACCTCCAATGAATTTAGTCAAAGGTCTTTTCTTCGGCTTACTTCAGATACCTAATAAATTAGTGAATTTCCAGGGAATGTTTGTAGATTCAATTCAAGAAACGAAGAAAGATAAAATTTTGCGCATTAATAAAGCCGACAAATCTAATTGTTTTGTAATAAAGGATAAAATTAGCTATGTTGAAAGAATGGAAAACTTATTAAAGAACATGCTGCCCAGATTAACAAACTGTAACCCTGCCCCCACCTTCTGTTTTTGTATGTAAACCTCTGTCAACTTCTTTTGTATTCAGTGTGAACTTGAAAATGTAGAATAAACTACGAAAGTACTTGTTCAAAGTCCCGGTTTTCACTCACCTTCCGACGTGGACTTAGTGATATTCTCAAGCACGCGTTCCTTCGTGCTGTATTGAATATGGATGCCACGAGAAACTTTCTACTCCTGTTCCCTTTTCTGGCAGATGTTCTTTTCAACTTCCAACGGACATTGGTGAAAGCGCACAGTATTCGGCTTCGACGTAAATTCCTTCAAAAATGTTTACAAGAACAAGTGATCCTAAAGTCATTACTACCCAGGTGATTACGAGTGGACAGTGAATCTCCTTTCAATGAATTGTGTGTAATCTCCTTCAAGAAACTAATAGAAAAGACAAGAAGGCTCGAATTCAATATTTTCAAGAAACTGAGAACAGATAGATTTAATTTCACGAACAGGATTCCACCGGATTGGATAACAGTGCCACTGAACAGAATTTATAATAACCTTAGATTCAAGCTAAACAAATTAGTTCACCACCTGGATAAAAAATTAAAACGACTGATCGAGATAAGTGATTGGAATAACAAACTTAGAGACGATTGTGTAATAAACCTCTCGGACAAATAACTGGACCGGAACCTTAAATGTGCTTTAGGCTATGGCTTATCATATTCTATTAGTGAGAACATATCGTACATAAACATTATTTCAGAAATATCCAAATTGGAAAAGAAAATTACCATTTTATCACCTTCAATGAATTTAGTTAAAGGTCTTTTCTTCAGCTTACTTCAAATACCTAATAAATTGGTGAATTTCCAGAGCAGGTTTATAGATGCAATTCATGAAACGAAGAAAGATAAAAGTTTGCACATTACTAAAGCTGACAAATCTAATTGTTTTGCAATAATGGATAAAATTAGCTATGTTGAAAAATTGGGAAACTTATTATCTGATTCTAGTACTTACAAAAGAACTACGGAAAGACCCATTTGCTGATGTCATAAAACGTTTCAATTCTAAAATAAAAGCTATACTAAAGGAATTCTGTTCAATAAAAGAGAAGTGTCAACGATTGGCCCATCCTTACCGTACATGTACGGATTAATCAAAACCCATGAAAGAGACTTTCCCATTCACCCCATTATCAGTTCAACCGATTCTATTAGTTATAAACTTTCTACATATCTTGTTAAATTACTATCACCTATTCTGGGTACTATTTCAAATTCCCATTTATAAAACTCTGTTGATTTCTGTACTAGACTTTCCCATATTGAATTATCCAGTACTGACAGATTAACCAGTTTTGATGTGACATCTTTATTTACTAAAGTTCTTATTGATGACTTACTTCAATACTTATCACAACATTTGGACTTGTATAATCTAGAAATACCTACCAATGTTATTATTAATTTGATATCCCTTTGTATAAAAAATTGTAAATTCACTTTCAATGGTAATTTTTATGAACAAATATTTGGTGGCTATGGGGAACCCTCTTCCGCCACTTTTGTCAAATATTTACATGGGATTCTTTGAGTCTAGACTTATTTCAGGGAATCTCTCCTCTAAGGTGTTTTGGGTTAGATATGTAGACGATTGTTTTTGTATTGTTATAGAAAATGTAAATATTCCTGATTTCTTGCAAACAATTAATAATCTTGTACCATCCACAAAATTCACAATAAAATATAAAAAAAAATAATTGTATGCCATTTCTGGAAGTTTTAGTTATTAGAAATAAAACCAATTTTTTTTAAAGTACATAGGAAACCCACGAATAATTTGTCATATATTAATTTTTACTCTAACTACGCTAAACAAATTAAGGTGTCAATATTTTCCAATACGTATCTGAGAGCTCTTAGAATTTGTAGTCATGAATTTTTGGAAGAAGAGTTTAAAATTATTGATAAAATAGGAGATTCATTAAGTTACCCTCCATATGTTTTAGAAACTTGTAAAAATAAAGCAAAAAAGTAATATTATAATCCAACCAGTGTTAAAAACGAACTAAATAATATTTTCTGTTAACCATTTCATAATAATTTCATTCCTGCAGTGCCCATTTTAAAAACTATTGGTATTAACTTAGTACTTAAATATATTTTGATAAACTAATTAAGAATAGCCCAACCAATTCAACCAATATTGTATACAGTATTCCTTGTAAAGAATGTCAAACATCAAAAGGACTAAAAGTAAGAAGCTCCCAACACAAATATGCCATTTCAAAAGGCTTATCAAATAATGGCATTGTGGATCATTGCCTTAAGACAGGCCATGGGATGAACTGGGATAAGTCAACAGTCATCTCCAAGGTCAACGACCATCGAAAAAGAAATCTGCTAGAGACTGTCTTCATTGAAGCTACTTCCACCAGGAATGTAAATCTCCACCCTGGATTATCCCTTGATCCTTTGTCCCTGTCTTTTTGTTTAAAGAATATGCTGCACAGATTAACAAACTGTAATCCTGCCCCAACCTTCTGTTTTTGTATGTAAACCTCTGTCAACTTCTTCTGTATTCAGCGTGAACTTGAAAATGTAGAATAAATTACAAAAGTACTTGTTCAAAGTCCCGGTTTTCACTAACCTTCCGACGTGGACTTAGTGATATATACATATATATATATATATATATATATATATATATATATATATATATATATATATATATATATATATATATATATATATATATATATATATATATATATATACATATATATATATATATATATATATATATATATATATATATATATATATATATATATATATATATATATATAAACATATGTTACAGTTAATATGTATAATCAGTTAATATGTATATTCCCTGAAAAAGAAACAGTTAATACATATATTACCTGTTTCACTCAGGAATATACATATACCTAAAAATTTCAGTTATTATACATATTACCTGAAATTTGGAGGCTTTTTTTTATACTTATTCCCTAAACTGAAAATTTAAAGGGTGAAGTGAAAATATGGGAATACAATATGAAAAATAAAATACGATAACTCTTGATATTCATTTATTTCCAACACATTTTGTTCGTAAAACATGATATGTAAAAATCCAAGACAATACTAAAAGTGACATTTGCTACGCTTTGTTGTTACATGGCAGTTTGGAATGACATCTTGAGTTACATTTCAGCTGAGATTTAAAGCATTTACATCTTTTTGTCTGACATCTTCTTGTTCCGTTACAATTACATCTCACAAAACCTTGACCTCCGCAAGTAGAAACCTCCTGGACTGCTTTTCTCAGTGGGAGTGTCGTTTGCATATCCATATCTTCAATGGAGTACAGAGCGTGCCCCACAAATGTCAAATTGATTTCTACTAAATTTTCCGTCTAGCACACCACTTTTGGTTGCAATTTTGTACAGCTCTTGTGGATCTCTTTCAACAATGACTCAATCAAATTTTTAGGATCAGTTCTTCCTCGATCAACATTAGGGATTGGAACAGTGACATTGTCACCAACATTTGCTTCTGTCAGGACTCGTCGACTCCTTTTCACCATTTTCTGGGCTTGTAGTTCCTGGGCTTCCTCGCTCTTTTTCTTTCCTTAAAGACCTGATTACGACGCAGTGACAGTGGAGAAATGGCTGGTGTATCAGGGCTTGCAGGGACTTCAGCAGGTGTCAGTGATGCTGATCCGGAAGTTTCATCTTGGACGACAAGCAACAGAGGCCCTGCTTCCTCTGGTCCATCCGGCAGAGAAGTAGCAGTATCCAAAGCTGCTGTTTCCACAGGGTTGGTGTACTCAGCAGCTGGTGTACCAGGGCTTGCAGTGACTTCAGCAGGCATCAGTAATGATGATCCGGAAGTATCAAACCTGGCGCCATAACCGCTTGCTCCTGAAACATGAATGTAATCAAATAAAATGAAAGATATCTAAGAAAAATAGACATAGACAGAGGGAGAGAGAGACAGGCACAACACAGACTGAGAAGTGGGGGGGGGAAGCAAAATAATTGCATATTTACCTCAAATAAATTCAGAAGATCTTCCTTTTCAGCTGCTGTTTCTACAGCAAGGATTTCTTCCCGCTCAGAAATACCTGGCGCCATAACCGCTTGCTCCTGAAACATGAATGAAATCAAATCAAATGAAATTTTTATTTATTTTTATTTTCTTGTATTTTTATTATTTTAATTTTATATAATTTATTTATTTAGTTATTTATTTATTTGTTTATTTATTTATTTATTGATATATATCTAGAACTTTGAAAATTATCACATATTTACCTTAAATAAATTCAGAAGATCTTCTTCCTTTTCAAGACGAGAATAATTTCATCAGGCAAAAGATGTTGTCAGTCCAATTTTGGCATCCGATCCAAATAATGCTGCAAACGGTGTTCTCTTAATCCCACTGTGGAAACTTGAATTTTTATGAAACTGGACAAATTTCAAACCAACAGTCCAGTCAGTGGTTTCATTGTCAGCAAGCCAGGCTGTCAGTATATCCTTGGTGTCAGCATTCGCTCTTTCTACTGACCCCTGGCTTTCCATGAACCACAATAAGTGAGGGCCACATCACTTTCAATTCTTCGATGACTTGAGCAGTAAATTCTGACCCATTGTCACTTTGCAAAATTTGAGGAGCACCGAACAACAGAAAAATGTCCAAAAGTTGATAGGCTACCTCTGCTGCACGCTTTGATGTAAGGCGTCGAAGAACAATGAATTTGGTCAAATGGTCTTGGTACACCATAATCCATGAAAATCGCCCCTTCATTGATTGCATATCAATGAGATCAACTTGGCCTCGTGTTCCGAATTCTTTGGTAAGGATTGGTCGTACAACTGTCCCTTTAGTGGTAGGTCGTCTCTTTTTCTTCTGACACTCAATGCATCCAGCCTTGAACAGATTAATGGACTCTTGTGTGATGTTTGCATACTTTTCTGACAGATTTTTTATCATTTTGTCTCGGCCACCATGTCCTGTCCAAATGTGTGCCCTTTTCAGAATACTAAATGTCTCCTCAATGAATACAAAGTATACTGGTTCAGATTTTTTCATCTTTGCGTTTTCTTATCAGTTTTTGAGTGTCACCACAGTTCAGCAGCTCATATTTTTTTATTAGATAGTACTGGCGCGGGCTTTGACTTTCGTCTCTTGGCTGGTAATTAATTCATTTACTGTTTCAAAATATTCATCACGTGTAATTAGCACTCTTTTGTTTTTTGCTATGCCACTTTTAGTTCTTCCACAAAATGTTGCTCCTTCTGGCTTCAGAATCCATTTACAATCAGACTTAGAAGTTTTTCACTACCAAGGTCACAAGTCACACTGAAACAAAGAGAAATAAACACAGAGAAATAAACAAAGAAGACGTGACAAAGGGCAGTAGTCAATAGTCATATTGTTAATAGGCCTATTGGAGAGTGAGTAATTAGTAATTAGCACTCAAGAGTTATCGTATTTTACAAATGTCACTTTTAGTATCGTACTTTATTTTTCATATATTATTGTCATATTTTCACTTCACCCCTTCAATTTTCAGTTTAGGGAATATGTATAAAAAAAGACTCCAAATTTCAGTTAACATGTATAATAACTGAAATTTTTAGGTATTATGTATATTCCCTGAGTGAAACAGGTAATATATGTATTAACTGTTTTTTTCAGGGAATATACATATTAACTGATTATACATATTAACTGTAACATATGTTTATATATATATATATATATATATATATATATATATATATATATATATATATATATATATATATATATATATATATATATATATATATATATATATATATATATATATATATATATATATATATATATATATATATATATATATATATATATATATATTATATATAAATATACATATATACATATACATATATATTGTTACGTGTGAGGGCTTGGCTGATGAGTTTATTATTTGATTTACGCAATTTATGAGGGCCTGCATGCCAAGGACATACGTAAACTGTCAATGGAAGCTATAAATTAACCTCAAAGACAGCTGTTTATACAATCAAGGTTGCCAGTCGAGAAAATTAACCTCAACACAAAGAATATTCAGTGAAAAGGACTTTCACGATATCATCGCCCGACTTCAGATGCAGTCAATCTCTACTCGTTAATATGGTATTAAAAACACAACGGCTCTTCCGAACAATGGAGTCGAGACACAAGGCTGCATAAAGAATTTGAAATAACTTGCTCAATCTTCCCTAATTTCTAGTTGCTTCACTGGAATAGTTGGATGATGCTAAATAATAAAAATTATACTTAATCTAGACTTCGTAAAAGTAAAATGCTTCGGTAATTATGGTGGCGAAAGACTGGAACAAAGGGAAATGGAAGTAAGGAAGAGATACTAGTAACTCGACGAAGTTTTGAATGAAAATTCCAGACTTACTGTTACATGAAAGTTGCTGCGCATCAACGGACGATCGGAAGTTCTGAGATGAATTCACCACTTCACTAGTAACATAGACTATAGACAAAGAATAAGGAGCCGAGACGCATCGGGTGTGTGACCGTGATGGCAGGCTGGTTCTCTCTGCCTGGTCCGACCTAGCTGGGTCAAAAACAGGGGCATCCGTTCATGCCCTCGGGCGTCTGAAACTTTGTCAAAAACATTCGCTGAAGAGAACAGGTAAAAGAAAGCTTAAGGCCACCTATCATAGATGTTAATTGTGGAAACTTTTTCTATGGGGTTAAATGCCTAATGCTACCTATCCTTGCTATGAACGAATGTTAAAAGTTTGAATCATTCTACGTGAACCCGGCCGATACACCCGTCTTTTCCCATCTTGGTCAATCTGATATTACTACAAATGAATGCATCGGGGGCAAACAGCAGAAATATTTACAAATAAATATATATATATATATATATATATATATATATATATATATATATATATATATATATATATATATATATATATATATATATATATATATATCACATTACCACAGGTGAAAAATAAGAAACAGGGTGTAGGTCTGACCGGTTTCGACTTTATTTCCATGCCATTGACGAAGGACTGATACAGAGTATGAGAAGTCACAAATATATATACTACAAGAACAGTACTGACGAACATACACAACCGGTGTCGAGATAGGAGTGGCCTTTAAAACTCATTTGGCTAAAGATGACAATGTACTCTCAGGGGACAATGCTGATAAACAAACCATACGCCACCTCAGATCCACACCTGACAGGTGTCACGGAGGCGGAGTTTGGAAACTCATTAACCCCTTCGCCACTGGGACGTACACATGTACGTCTTTTACGGTACAGTAATAAAAGACCGCGACGTACGCCTATACGTCTTTCATCCCTCCTCGAAAAGCAAAGCTGTTTTCTTCAGCTTGGATGGGTTTCAGGCATAGTATTGTGTACGAGAGAGGTGCAGAAGCTCCACCCACTATTCATTCTAGCCAGTGAGTGTCCGATGGTCGTCGTGACGTCATATTCATATGGGATATTATAAGGGGTATCGTCCAGCAGCACATGCCAGTGCGCCTCAAGCTGTTATGTATGAAACATTGTTACGATCTTCTGAGTAAACCATCTGGATTCGAATGCTAAACTTTTTTCCCTTTTGATTGCAGTTATTTTACAGTTTTTTTTTTATTTTATTTTCAGTATCATGATGTCAGGTTATAGTATTTCAGATTCTGGGGCTGAATACCTGCCAGATCTGTCAGATGATTATAGTGATAGTGGTGATAGTTGCTTAGAGGATGACAGCGACACCGAGTATTTAGAAGACATTGAACCCATTGTCGATGAAGGTTGGTGGTTCATAACAGATCCATTTTGTGACGTGCGGCCAGACCCACCCCCCGATTTCACGAAGGGTGACAATGGGGTCTATGTTTGCACACCAGACTTCACCAGCCCACGAGATGCATTTTGTTTCTTTTTTTGTGATGATGTTATTGACAGACTGTGTGAATGGAAGAATGCTCCAGGCAGAGGAGTATTTTCAGTCAACAGGAAAGTGGAAGGTAAATGGAGTTCTGTGGAGGCTGTCACTCGTGATGAGATGTATGTTTTTCAGAGCTTGCTGATGATAATGGGGGTGAATAAAATGCCCCGTATGTATATGTATTGGTCACGAGATGCCATGGTTGGGGGTCCAAGGATCTTTTGTAAAGAAGTAATGTCTCGAGCAAGATTTCTTTGCTTGCTGAAATTCCTGTTGAATTTTTTTATTATTATTATTGTTATTATTATTATTATTATTATTATTATTATTATTATTATTATTATTATTATTATTATTATTATTATTATTACCAATGCCATAAACATTCATTGATGTATATGCTGTTTCCGTATGAACCTAGACTAACTGTTTCCATAAGAAAACTAGTATATACTGCTATTACTACTAGTACTATTTTACTAATACTTTACTACTTTTTCTGCTACTTTATTTCTACTACTTTACTACTAGTTCTACCCCTTTATAGCTGTTTCTATTTCTGCAATTACTTTTTCCACTAAATATTCCTCTTTTTTCGATATTATATACATACATATATATATATATATATATATATATATATATATATATATATATATATATATATATATATATATATATATATATATATATACACACACACACACATATATATATATATATATATATATATATATATATATATATATATATATATATATATATATATATATATATATATATATATATATATATATATGTATATATAGCCAATGTGGTAAAAAATATTCATTGATATATACACAATGTTTTCACATAAGAATATAAACGAAAAATATGAATAACAGAAAGTTTAGTGGGAGCAAATGATGACTGATATACTCGCGGTCAACGGGGGTCTCATGCGGTATGCAAGCATTATCGGCAGTGCAACAGGCCGGTGGCGAAGGGGTTAACACTACTACCCTCGTACTGTGTTTACAAATATGATAATCCTATTTTCATACATCTCTACTGCCTACCTTAAAGTTTAAACAATTTACACATTTCTTTTGATATTAAAGGATCAAGTTTATACATCCCTTGACTGATATTCATATTATGGTTGTAACTTTCTTTTATAAAGCTAGATTCAATGATATTCCTTCCCAGTGCATTATTAGAATATACAATCCTTTTTGCCCCTTCCCAGTTGATAGCATGATTGTTCTCACTAACATGTACAAATATACCACTGTTCCCTTGTGCATATCTCACACATTTCTTATGCTGTTCAATTCTTTTTTCCAGTGCTTTCCCGGTTTGGCCAATATAAAAGTTGTCACAAGACTTACACGGAATTTTATATACACACCCTTTAGTATTGTCAGGGGAGTTCTTGATAAGTACATTTTTCATTGTTTTATTGTTCTTAAATGCGACATTAACACCAAAATTCTTAAGAAGATGAGGGATATCTTTCATATTATTATTATATATGGCAAAACAAGCAAATTTTTTGTGTTGTAAGGTTCTTTCTGGCTTTGATACATAGTCTTTTTTGCCGCTTCAAATGCACTGTTTAATACACTATCAGGATATTTCAATTTCTTGCCTGCATTCCTAATCTTATCTATTTCATCATCAATATATTCAGGGCTACATACCCATAATGCTCTTAAAAACATAGATGAAAACACTGACTTTTTAACCTTATAGCTTTGTCCAGAATAGAAATGCACATAGGAAGAAATATTAGTGGGTTTTCTATACACACTATATTTAAACCCACTACTATTTCTTCGTATGAGGACATTCAAAAACGGTAAGCACCCATCATTTTCCATTTCCATCGTGAATTTAATTGATGGTACTAATTGATTTAACTTGGCAAAAAGTTATTTACATCTTGGTTCCCTAATATACACACACACACACACACACACACACACACACACACACACATATATATATATATATATATATATATATATATATATATATATATATATATATATATATATATATATATATATATACGATTTAATCTGGGAAATGCTTATCATGAGCCAGTTATAGACTCTAAATTAATTATTTCGTTACTTACCTCGATATTTGTATAAAATCTGACTGCCTGATTCAGGATATCGTAAAAAAAAAAAAAAAACAAGGAAAAGGGGGGATTTTAACTGAGCTGAAGGCTCTACTCACAAGGTAGTTGTAGTTAAACACGTTAGTGTAAGTTTAAGATTTTATGTATTTACATTAAATGAACTATCAGAAGATGAAATGAACTAATTGGGCAGGCAAGGCCAGACAGGTTAATTATATTTGGGAACACTCAAAAGTATATCCATCGGCTTGACGATGCTGATACAAGGCACAGTCAAGAGAGATTTCCACAGCTAACAAACCCTCTGTAAACGGAGAGATTTGCGAATTAAAAGCCAGTAAGGGCGCAGTAAAAAATGCATACGACAAGGGTGAGCGCAGAGGGTGCCAAGGAAGCCTTGAACACATGATTTTGTGTAATTATTCAAGCACAGGCGTTTACATAGCAGTACCCTAACAAGGCACTTGGAAATGAAACAGAATTTAGTACGAGAATTAAAACAGTGTGACTGAATGGAAGAACCTTTGCAACTGATCACTTTATCTTATAGAAGAGGTGGCTTCAACGAGGAGAATGGCAGTGGAGGAGGGCTATGGGCTTCACTGGTAAGAACACTAAGGCCTCCTACACTATAGAACCATGTGGTAGGGACATGGCTCTCTGAAAGAGGTGGGAATAAAAGGGGGAGATATGTCTCACTCATATCCAGCTATGTTTCTCAATCGTGTTCTTTCGGTGAGGTCCTTATATGACTTCTGTCAGGGGTTAGGAGGCCATCCACAGGTAGATGGGGTTGCTGTTGTTTCCCTATTCATGCACATCATTTATGAACCATTGCCAGATGCTTTTTCTCTTAATCTGCATTGCCGGCTCTATTCCGCTTCCGGCCATACTTAATCTCCTCACAACCTCATGTTTGGAAACAAAGGGCTCTGCAAAGTCACAGTGTCAAGAGAATGTGGGAGAGATATACAGAGTGCAATTACCTGCTTAAGGAAAAGGCCAATATTCCTTTTGCCCTTCCTCGTCAGGCAGTGGTTAGCAATGCACTGTTTTTATTTTTCAGCTTTAAATTGAGCGTTTGGTGGCATGGATGCTTGGGAAGATGTAGCAACTCCCTGTCCAAGATGACGTCTTGCGCCTTCATTTTGGTGTGAATATCTACCAAACCAAGGATTTAACTGACAAGTGCTTTATATTACTCTAATTCCCTCGTTATGGCACTCATGTATGTTTATTAACCTAAACTTCTCTGCCTCATATCAGACATTTGAAAAAGTTACTTGATAAAGAATTCAATATTTTACATTAATCACAGAATAAAGAAAAGGTTTTATCCTTAGATTACTCTTACTTTAAAACAGGAACATTTACAACTATAAGAAAGTTACTGTAAATATTAAATACACTAACTTTAATTGACCTCCTTAAGGTAAATATCAAAAGAAATATAAGTAAATTACCTTAAGTATTAAAATGTGATAAATCATAAGCTACTGTTATTTTGAAACAGGAGCAGTTACAAATGCAACAAAGTTACTGTAAATATTAAACACAACAACTGTAAGTGATTTTCTTCAGGTAAATTTTGAAATAATCGTGCACTTAACTTTTAGTAGTTGTTACAGTCAAAGACATCCAGTTAGTTTGCCTTGATGAGGCATTACAATGAAGTATACGTGGTCTTCAGTTAGGTATCACCATGTTACTTTAGTTGACGGCACAATTCCAGACGTGGCACTGAGGTCAATGGTGCTTACAGGCATGAAGCTAGTACAATGAAGGACAGACAAATATGTGAAGTACACAGTCTTTTCGAGTCATGGACTCAGGATTTAAGTTACAAGGGAGTAACAATGAAGACAAATGATAATGTTAAAGAAAAATGATGATTAACATGACGAAATTATACTCTTTAGCCTATGAAAAATGGCTTATGTTTACTATTTTGCCCAACTGGCTTCAAAACAGTCAAACGACACGACTCCCCCGACAGGATTATCTGCCAACATCTATGATAATGGCTCTGTGCCAAGGAGGCACTTACATGATAATACTTAATGGTTTTGGGCAAATATGATTTTAAAATGTATCATGAGTTTATAGACATGAGAGGGAAGTCACAGGACTTATGAATTTGAAATATTTGTTAATTAGCACTCTGCATTGGCAGAGCAGATAGTAAAGTAAAATTTGTGCCTTGGTAAGGCGCAAATTAAATGCAAGGACTTCTTAGGGAAAAGAGAGGAAGAAAAACAAAGGAAAATGTTAGAGGAAGAGAATAATGTACAGGATTGTAAGGAAAAGAAACAGGCGAAGACTTGGGCATTCTCTTTCTGGATAGAGGGGCCAAAGAACTTTGTAGGATAAAAGGGCAGCACAGTGCCAGATTTGCAATGGTGTCAGGAGAGCTCAGCAGCTCTCTATAAGCTACCTAACGTTACCTATGCCCGTGATTCCTGCCGCAGATCTCTTTAGGTTGATGGTTGCCCTTGGTAGGGGAATCGGTCGAATGGAGCCCGAGGAGGACATTGGAGTGCCACCTGTGTTGGCTTCTTTAGCGGCTGAAGCAGGGGCATTCATTTCAGGCTCTACTGCAAATCGCTGCAGTTCTGTGAGTTCACTGGCCATTTGAGACATGGCAGAATCCTTATTCACGGTCATGCCCACGGGGGACCAGGAAAGAGGTAGTGGTGGGCGTGATAGGATTGCAGGTTACCATGGCCGGCTCAGGCACAGGTTGCAAGGCTGCACCTTCAGTTGAGCTTCTGCTGTGGTTGGAAGAATCCGTTTCTCTTACCAGCACTGGTAGCCAAGCCAGGAGAAGAGAGGGAATCCTGATTGGGATCTCTTGAATGAAGATTGGGGTCATGCTCTGGCGCTGGCACTAAGACAGGGTCATGCACTAGTATTTGATTTGGAATTTGCTTGTCGTTCGGGTCGGGCGGAGCTTGGCGCTTCTCAGTGAGGGCAAGTGGCACTGGCATGAGCGCAAGTGGCACTGGCAGAAATTGTAAATCAAGTTTCAGATCTCCTGGAGGGAGGTCTATTTGGTGCCTTGGCACTGGCACTGGGGCAGAACCTGGCACCAGAATGGGGTCTGGAATCGATGTTGATGGAGGTGGCCACTGCACATCGTACTCAGGTGGCACTGGCAGTGAAATGAATGCAGGCATTTGAGGCTTACTCGTGCCTAATGAATGATTTATGGGATTTGGACCACTGTATTGCTGTAACTTAGATGAGGACTGGAAGTCCTGTCCCAGAAGGATGCCATGTCCTCCAGGAATATAGCTTGCTATTGCAAGGTTGCAGATTTTGGATCTATGAGGTCTTGTGATTCTCACCTGAATAGTAGAGTATCATATTAAATTGATCGATACCCTCAATTGTGACAAGTTTAAGTTGGTTAATGGTAGTCTACCTCGAGGAGGTGCCACATATTATATGGGACCATCAGCTGGAGGGCCTAAGGACTTTGGATTTGTAACTGCTAAGACAATGGCTGAGTACTTGATTTATTATTAGGGCATTTGGCCCATGTGGGAAAGTGGCCATAAACTTTGCAAGCTGTGCAATAGCTCTGGCTGTAATCTCTTTGTGGCACTACCCCTGTGGAGGGTGCAGGAATGTTAGTTGGTAGATTCCCAGGAGAGGCTTTGAAAGGCATGGTGGGTGGTGCCTGGGCTTGTTTCAGCACTGCTCTGTGGAAGTCCTACTTTCTTGTAGAACCCACATACAACGGACTTCTGCAAGTGCCCATTTTTGGGTTAGGGGTGCCGAAAGTGAAAGAAGGAGGGCATATTTTTTGTTCCAGCGAGCTTGCATGGCCATGATGGGTTTCCCACATGTCAGCAAGGTGACAGCACTTCTCTATAGTTGTGGACTCTTTTTCGCATACATGGGTTGCTAGGGCAGAAGGGGCATAATATAAAAGTTTTCAATCTTGAACCACTCAAGGATATCCTCGCTGGTAAAGACTCCCAGGACTCTAGCCATTTAGAGAGGGCCCTATCTGACTGATACACCCAGTCAGACCAGGTCTGTCCTGCTTCTTTTATCTGGCCTCTCCAGTGTTGTATTGAGCACTGACACACTTCCACCCATTTCCCTTTGATCAGCCTCAGGGAGGACGTTGAAAGCAATTACACCCTTTCCTCTAAGGAATTTTCCCAAGAGTAGGAGACTTCGGCAGGAGTGAGCTTGACAGCTCAAGGTTGTTTGGTACACACACCTGGCCGGAAGGACAGTGACCAGTGTGGGAATTTTTCCAAGACTGACTGCATCTATACAGACATTTTATCCTGCCTAGGTTTATTTAGAACAGGGATGTCCAACCTTTTAATTTACTGGGCCGCATTGCAAACTTAAATATTTAACTGGGCCGCAAAACTACCAGAATATCTTAATACAATTTAATGGAAAAATTACAATATAAAACAAAACCATGTGAATACAGTTTATTTACATTACTACAACATTGTAAATATTGTAATGTTTATATGTAGCTATACATAAAAAAAACATTTAATTTTATTAACCAATATTAATTCAATGAGACTTTTGACTTTGTCTTCCAGCCATAATGTTTTCAATATTTGCATCGAAGGATGCATTCTTAATTCTAAGAATGTTTGCTAAATGTCTGTCAGTCAACCTATTTCTTTCTGCAGTTTTAATGTTTTTCATGCTTGAAAAAACTGCTCGCAAGAGTATGTACTTCCCCATGCATAATAATTTTCTGGATAAATTTAGAATTTGATTGAATTCATTTTTGAGAGAATGCAATTTCTTATAAAATAAAGGAAGTGTGTTCTCCCTATGAAAAGTTTTAAACCTTCCCTGACTTTGCAGCTCAATCAGTTCAAGTTGGTACTCCACTGGTGCTTTATCATATTCAAATGAAAATGGATCATTAAACAATTTTAACTCAATTTCAATCTTTCTAAAGTCAGAAAATCTAATTGTAAACTCTACAAGCAAATCTTCACATAATTTAGTATATTTTTCATAGTTTACAAAAAACTTTTCTCTCTTTCAGATAGACTACGAAAGTGTACAATTTTACCAGCTTTTAGCTGTGCTATAAAAGTTCCAATTTCTTTGTGAAACTAGTTATCCGCTCAAACATTGAGGAACATAACTGGTACTTTCCTTGTAAATGCAAATTAAGTTCAGCTAATACTTCGGTGATGTCTACAAAGAAAGATAAATCATTCAACCATTCTTCATTTTCTAAAAAATCCACATTTTGCTTCTTTTCTTCCAAGAACACTTTTATTTCAGGCAACAATAACTGAAATCTTTTTAAGGTTGCTGCTTTACTGAGCCATCTAACTTTTGAGAAATATACTACGTCTTCATATTCACTGCCAACTTCAAATGTCCAAGAATGCTTTAAATTCGCGATGATTTAAACCCCGTGATCTGATGAAGTTAACAGCCTTGACAAGATCAGTCATCAAATGTTTCATATTTAGCTTTTGAGCACATAATTGTTGTTGATGTATCAAGCAATGGTAACTGAGAATCTCATGATCAACAGACTCTTTGAATAAAGTAATAAAACCATTGTGTTTACCAGTCAGGCAGGAGCACCATCAGATGTAATTGAATAAATGTTTTTCCTATCAATATTGAATTTATCTAATGACAAATTAACAAACTCATATATGTCCTTGCCTGTTGTTGTGCCCTTTATGTGACACAAGTCCAACATTTCTTCAATAATATTGAAATTTATATCAATTCCTCTAATGAAAATAACTAATTGTGTAGTATCACTTTGGTCAGTACTTTCATCCAACGCTAAACTGTAAAGAACGCATGTGGATAATTTGTCCTTCAGTGTGCCTTCAGCATTATCACCCACGTCATCAATTCTTCTACCAATTGTCTAATGTGATAGACATGTTTCCTTTACTAAATTCACCTTGTCTGGACAGTACTCATTAAAAAAACAAAACAACGCATTCTTTTTATTAATTCTCCATCAACAAGTGGTTTTCCTTTCTTAGCTAATTTCTCAGCTATAAGGTAACTAACTTTTGTACATGTTCCAGTTTTAACAACATGTTTTTGAAGACTAGCTTGTTGAAAATGACCTAATTGATTTTATCAATTCTTCAATTTTCGTTTTTCTTCTTTCTCCATTAAACGTCTGATATTCTGACTCATGTTTCAAGCATAATGACGTTTGATATTGTATTCCTTGCATACGCTAATCTTATCATTACATATAAGACATATTATATTGCCAAATAACTCGGACACAAAATATTTTTCCGTCCATTGGATATTAAATTTCCTCTTTTCTTCTGCTATCTTCCTTTTTTAGTAATAGATTCAATGGCCATATGAATATAAAATTTTCAATATTTAAGATGATAGTTCTCTGAAAAAGAAATTAGCCATTAATAGGTATACTGAGCCGTAGTTTACTGAAAATGTATTTATTTCAACAACAAAGAAAATTTAAAAAACCATTAATATAATTAATTAATATAATAATTAATCCAATAATGTTAATTTAGTTTTAACAAGATGGCCTTCACTGAAGGCATGACGACCATAGCCACGTCTAAAAATTTAAATAATTTTTATGTGCAAAAACAATGCGTCAAATAAAAAAATTTTCAAGAGGGTAACATGTCATAAAATTTATTTCTACAAATTTGTTCTCATAAAAGATACTATACGACGCACCATACAGTTACAACCGCCATCAAAAGTTTTTCAAAGTACTTCGGGCCCAAACAGTGCTTCAAATCGAAAAAAGTGCAGGGGTTAAAGTTGTAAGAAATTTGATTACCGACATGGGAAGTGTTTCCAGATTTGAGCTAGCTCTTATTGTGAAAAAGCTATTAACCAAATAGATTTTCAAAATGCAAGGACTCACAATGACCTTATTGCTTTGACCTAATTTTGGTCCGATGACCTTGACCAACGAACATAGCCGAGATATTATACAGATGTATCTACATACCAAAAATGTACTTTTATATCGAGGCATACAAACGTGAGAGCCCAACAGACGCAAACACACACTCACACACACAGAAAGACAGACAGACAGACATAACTGAAAACATATAGGTCCTTTCTGACAGTTCGCGGTCGTCAGTTTTTAGGTTAACTGACAGGCGCAGGGGCGTAACTAGCTCCAAAAGTTTGGGACACAGGTGGGCAGCGTTTGGGGGAGTTTGGGCACTGACACCTCCTCCAAGAAAAATGTATAAATCTGAACTCCTTTCTTCCAGATATTATACTTTTTGGGAAACACAAAATTTGACACCAGTTAACAGAAATAAAAAAAATAAATTTCATAATATCTTGTCACAAAAAATTGAAATACAATGTCTTATATATAAATTCACTGCATGAATTTCATCTCATAAAAGAAAGTAAAAAAAATCACATATCAAGTTCATTCTGTAAAAGTAACCATGGATTTAAAATTCCTCTGTCTTCGTATAGGAGAGTGATATTTATCCATAGTGTGTATTATATTTTGGGGACCAATGTATACTGTGTTCCCCCTCACTTCAAACTCTGGGGGTGCAGAGACATACCCCCCCTCCACTAGAGTTACGCCCATGCACAGGAGTAATAAATAATAAAGCTATAAAGCTGTACACGAACCCACATATATAAAATATTCTCATCTAACACTGGCCTACCTGGTTGCCAATCTACTTTTAGACGAGACATTCATCTTTCTCTCCCCTCATATACATCATACAAATCCATGTTCTGTACATGTACATGTACACGTTCCCTCCTCCCGAGTCTGTATTCCTGTAATGCTAAGAAACCATACGCTGTGATGTACCCATAGCGATAGTAAATCCACTCCTTAAAATTCTACGTTTGTTTTTGAATAGTACGAAACTGCATTTTCAGAAAGTCGTACCAAATTTGTTACTTACACCTAAAAGTACCCCAAAGGTACATTAGTACCAGGATTGGCAACCCTACTGGCGTAGTCATGCAGACTAGACGAGAATTGAACAACTAGGAACAAAACAGAGCGAGTTTTATACAAGATGATTTTACGTTCATGAAACACATGGTGTTGTCACCTATACTTATGATAACTTGTCTGTCTCTGTCAGACGTATGGCACAAGGCAATCATAATTTAATGTTATGTCAATATAGTAAAAAACTAATCTAAGAAATCTCAAAAAATAATCTATAATTTAAATGACAATTTTAAAAATGTAAATGAATCTTGAAAAAATCGAATTTAGATTTTAAATAATCTACGTCCGCAGTCCTCAGCTTCCTAATCACAGAACTAAAAGAAATTGACAATATTATAAACTTAGTATGCAAACTCAGTCGTTAATATTCATCTTAATTAAATTGTTTTAAATTATTTATGTTAATTATTTATTAAATATAAAGTATTTTGATTAAATTACATAAAGACTCTTGTAAACTACTTGTATAAATTTGCTAAAAAAAAAAAAATTTTAATGAGTCGACAGTGGGCCCATCCAAACATTGAGTGGGCAATAAAACGTTGGACATCCCTTCTAGAGGAACCCAAATATAAAAGTTTCTCTTAGGCTTTATGAAAAATTACACTAGGATTTTCATCATAATTTATGTGACGTCAGAAGGCCACACTTAGGTCACAGCATACTTTAAAAAATGAACAAAAATAAACAAATGAGAAAAATAAAGTTATAAATAACACTTACAAATGAAATAGCAGCCGGTCATTGAATGGAAACACTTTGAAATAAAATAGAATTCATTATGTGCGGTGCAGTACATGAATGTGTACAAATGCAAATATGAAGCACATTTATTTGCACACGTGGCCTGAACAAATTTTACGTTTTAATGAGATTTTACTCTATAATGAGGAATTATACGTTTGCCTAACAGATTCCTAACGTTACGAGGCGGAAGAGAAAGATTAAACTTTTGAGCTCCAGCAATATGGAAATTTGCTGGATGACCTGCAGCGAGGATCTAACATGTGCCTAGCTAGAATTCCAAGATGATAATTTGTCTGGATAACACAGGGAGGAAAACACCCACTAAAAACTATTTAAAAATGCTGACATAATTCCCATAGATCGGCAATGTGAAAACATGCAAAAGCCCTCATGAAGGGACTATCAAAACTTGTGTAACGGATGCTAACCCTCTCTTCTCGATGAAAATAAAATGCATGCTTATTGCCTAATTTCCCTGATACTATTTTCAGTCACAATTTCAACGTGTATTTAACATAAGATAAAAAACACACTGTGTGGAACTCCTTCACTGCGTGCTTTCGTTTTGTCATCTAAAGGTTCGTTTCTTTTTTATACATTTTTACCAGCATTCTCTAATTTTCTGATCACTACTAAGTGCAAAGGGGGAATGCTGTTAAGTTCTGTCATTGTACAAGATCTAATGAGTTGCCATTTTTGCAATTTAACCTAAATTCTTATCATGAGCCACTTATAAAATCTAAATGAATGATTTCGTTACTTAAGTTATTTGTATAAAATATAATTCTTTTTAATTCAGAAAATTGTAAAAAAAAAAACAGGAAAACGGGGAATTTAACAGAGCTAAGGGCTCTACTCATTTTCCGTTGCTAAGAAAACACGTTAGGTAAGTTTAAGATTAAGTGTATTTACATTAAATAAACTATCAGAAGATGAAATTGAACTAATCAGGTATCGCAAAAATAAAGAGGTTAATTATTCTGGGAACACTTGAAGGTGTATCCGTCAGCATGATGATGCTGATAAAAGGCACAGTCATGAAAGATTTAGCACAGCTAACAAACCTCTGTAAATGGAGAGATATACAAATTAAAAGCCAGTAAGGACATGGTAAAATATATATAAGGACAACAAGTATAGAGAAATATTTCTTATTAAAAAAGAACACATAGTTTTATACAATTATTCAAAAACAGACACTTAGTAACTTTGCCTTAACAGGCAATGTTTGCTATGGAAATATACTAACACCTGAAATGAAACAGAATTTAGTATGAGAATTAAAACAAATTGACTGTATGAAAGATTGTTTGCAACAGATCACTTTACCTTATAGATTTTGGCTTCATAAGGATAAAAGCAGTGGAGGAGGGCTAAGGGTCTTCACTGGTAAGAATTCTAAACAAACCCAATAATATAGGAACATTCTGGTAGGACATGGTTCTCTGAAGATGAAGGAAAGAAAAAAGTGTGTCTCGCTCATTCGTTGCAATGTCTCTCAACCTTCTTCCTTCAGTGAGGCCTTTATATGATTTTTGTCAGGGGTTCTAGATAGGGTTGGACTCATATCCCTATGCACTGTCGCATCATTTATGAATAAAGGGCAAATGCTTCATGCCAGGTGTTCTTTCTCTTAATCTGCAAAGAAACTCTATTCTACCACTGGCCATATTAATCTCATCAGAACCTTTGTGTATGAAACAAAAATATCTCTGCAAAGTCACAGTGTCAAGAGAAAGTGGGAGATATATACAGAATGCAATTAACAGATTAAGGGAGGGGTGGTAACGTCTGACTGTCGCCCAGGTCCTTGTCAGGTAGTGCTAAGCAATGTACTGTGTTTTTATTTTTCAGCTTTAAATTCAGCATTTGATAAAATTGGATGCTTTGGAAGATGTAACATATATATATATCATATATATATATAAATATATATATATGATAAATATATTTCATATATATATATAAATTATATATATATATATATATATATATATATATATGTGTGTGTGTGTGTGTGTGTGTGTATGTGTGTGTGTGTATGTATGTGTATATATATATATATATATATATATATATATATATATATATATATATATATATATATATATATATATATATATATATATATATATATATATACATATATATATATATATATATATATATATGTATATATATATTTTAAAGGAAATATGTCTAGTTTAGAATTAACATGTTATAAGGTGTGATGAAGGAAAGATGAGTCAGATGGTACTAGGTCGAGCGCTCAGTTGCAAAACCATTGCAGCCAGCAAATAGTTTGATTACTCCAGCAATATTGGCTCTGATTTGGGAGGCAGATCTTCCGAAGTGGTATGCGATTCGTAAGTTCGTGTGTTAAAAATATAGATTGTTTGTCTAATTCTGCCCAAAAGTAAGTCTGATCGATTATTAACGAATAGAACTGCGTTATCGTCCAGACGTAGCTTTGAGTGTTCCAATCTCTTAGAAACTGGCAGATAAGGTAAAGTTCAGACTTTTCGTTTTTCTGTGAGGAACTGTGAACTTGTGATTTTTACCATGATTTCAAGACACTTATGAATTTGTGTGGAAAGTTGAATATAACCATTTATATCACTTTAATATTCTATTTTATTGTGTTTTGTTTAACGATTATTAACCATGCATTTTAAACTTTTCATTATTATGTTTTGCATTGTATATTTTTGGGAGTTTTCGATTTTGTTTAATTCTTCGACAGATGTCTGTGGAATGTCTGTGGTTATAGAGAAGACTGTTTCAAACCTAACAATGTGGTTATTTCTCATTTTGACTTGAGACTAGACTTATAATGTCTATTTGGAGTATGTGGGAGTTTGGATATTTTTCAGGCTTTTTAGCCATAGTAAGACTTTTCAGTTAGTAAGACTTGTTTTAGTCAGAGTAAGAGTAAATCTTGAGTAGACCATTTTGACTTGATAATTCATTTATTATGCATTTTAATCTTTCCTTTGTTTATTCATTTCTTGTTTGGTTGATTTGATTATAAATCTATTTTTGTAGGAAAGATTGCGTTTCTTTAAATGATCCATTTCTTTTGAGGATGATGTTTGAGAGAGAAAACTCCGTGTGAGAGAGAGAGACATATTTGCTGAGGGGAAAGATGAGAGCAGTGTCGAGAGAGAGAGAGAGAGAGAGAGATCTGAGGGCTAAAAATAGTGTTAGGAGAGGGGAGGAAGGGTCGAACGTTTACCATGCTTTCCTGAATAAAGATCGTTAGCACGCTATGTAACACTTCAAAGGAAGTGTTGAGTCTGTTAAGGTAAATTTGGCAGATTATAATTGGTGGCAGTGGTTAAAAAGTCTAATTGGTAGTAGCGGTGTCTTTAGTTTTAAATTGGAGTTAAGATAGTCTTTAATGATAGGGAGAGATTAGAAATAGACTAATTGACAACGTTGATGCCCAAGGGGGCACTAGCCGTCAAAGCACAAGGCTGAGATCAGTGTTGAGATATTGTGCGATGACAACTGGGTCGGATTACGAATCACGCATGAACGGTTCTTTTTTTTCCGTTCTATTTAAGTATTGGGAGTGGTGAATTGTGAAAATAGATCTGGGTGATCTCTAGAGTAGTTTTGGGGTTAACAAAACACCCAAATAAGTGTGAATAGTGGCGATTGTGAGTTAATTAAGTATATGGTGATTCAAAAAACCTTCCATCTTTTTTTCTTTTTCGTCTTCAGTAGGTGACGTCACAGGTTGCCCATTCTCACAGGTCTCCGTTTTCTGTTAAAATTGCAGTCCCCATTCTCGTGATAAGTTGCAAGTCTTCCGTTTTCTTTTTTTTTAGGGAACTTTCTTTCTCTAGTGTTCTTTTTGGTTTCTTTCATGTTTTACGCTCGGGGCATGTGATCATTCACAAAATGCTGGACTCAGATGCAGCAAGCACATCACAATCAATTGTGGTACATAAAGTTGACGAACTTCAATGCAGGCATTACAAATTTTAAAGGGTTAGTTGACGGAAAGTTAACTCAGAATGTTGAAACATTCATTGAATCAGTGAAAATTATCTGAATTCTAAGAAAATTACAGATGGCGCGAAGCTTTAACAGAAGCAAAATCATTTCTGGATTTAGACAAAGGACATTGGAGAACGAGCACGCAGTTTCGGGTTCAGAAAGTGTAAAACTTGGAAAGAACTTCAGGAATTTTTACGTGCATCGTATGGCGGAGTTCAACGTGAATGCATTGTTTGGAATCTGTGAGCGTTATCCAAAATAAAGAAGGGTAATGATTCATTAATCACATACAGTGCCCGTTTATTTGATGCAGTAGGTGAGATAAAGAAATCTATGAAAAACTCTTCATGGGTAAATGGAAATAATATCTCCTTAGATAATTTTGAAAAATTGTTACACTTTGCCTGCCTTTTAACGTCAGTCCCAGATGTAATTATAGATAGTTTTGATAAAAGAATTGATCAGAATACAGATGAATCCTTTTTGTTTGCACAGATTAACAAAAATCTATCAAAATGCCCGACACTGGACAGTAGTTTTGTGAAGGGAGGTGCAAAATTTCAGCAACAGTTTCCAAACCACAGAATAATGCATAATTCCTCACATCTAGGAAATGATGCAGGAGTGAAAACATGTGCACGAGTGGAATCGAAGAAAACTCCAGAGAGATCAGTCACAACGATTCGTTGTTTTAATTGTGATAAAATAGGACATAGTAAATCAAATTGCAGAGTGAGATATTGTTCAGCTTGCAAATCTTGAGACCATGGATGGAAATTTTGCCCAGCCACAAAGAATAGAGATTATTCAGGGAAATCACGGGGTGGTTTTTCTAGATATGACAGGAGAATTCCACATGATGCAAGTTCTAGATACACAAATGAACATCAAAATTTTCACAAGATAAGTTCGAAAACAGACACAGGATAATGAGCAATCAGGTCTTAGAGTCACTGGAACCTAGGCCGATTGTACGTGGATTTTCTAATGGCAATGAAATTTCTATCTTCATTGATTCTGGTAGCTCAGTTAACCTGATAAATGCTGACCTTTTTTCACTCGAAATTTCCAGAGTGTAAATTAGTCCCTTCTAATGAGACAGTGTGTGATGTACAAGCGAGAAACTGAATATTTTAGGTTCGTCATTTCTTACTTTTGTATCGGTGGAAAGACAATAGTAGAACCATTTTTGGTCATAGAAGGATTAGCCTTAGGTGAAATGGTTTTGCTAGGACACCCTTCTTGTATGCGACATAACATCAACATTCTTACTGGAGTTCAGGGGATTACAATAGGTGAGCCAGGTTGTTTTGTTCCATATATAAACATGGAAAAAACTTGTGAGAAACCTAAGACACAGTCTGAGACATGTGTAACACATTCATTAGAGAATGAAGATATTCCGCAAAAGTCTTTCAAAGGATTTTGTTGGAAGATGTTGAATTGCAACCGCGAGTTCCTACATTAATTAAAGTGTCGATGAAAGAGAAAAATTTTCTTCTCAAGTGTGCGTTGTTGAGGGAACCGAGAAATTCAAAGACGTTGTGAGTACGGTGTCAGTAAATGAAGTTTCAGTCGCAGGTGTAACTGCAGTAGAATTAGTTAGCTATCAAGACTCAGTGAAAAAATATCACAAGGGTACTTATGTAATTGATTTTGAAGAGTTTAAGGAAGAACATAAATTAGTGAGTTTTTGTGGAGACGGTAATATGTTTCCCAACGAGGAGCTACAGTTCAGAAGTCAGGTTCTTCATGAACATTTGGCTAAAGCTGAT
Source organism: Macrobrachium rosenbergii (assembly GCF_040412425.1). NCBI lineage: Eukaryota > Metazoa > Arthropoda > Malacostraca > Decapoda > Palaemonidae > Macrobrachium > Macrobrachium rosenbergii. Next base: position 68,373,504 of record NC_089747.1, on the reverse strand, counting down.
TATTCCTGAGTATTCAGATAAAGTAGAAAAGTGTTGAAAGAATATTTAGATATTATTGCTTTGAAGGGAGATAAATTAGGAGTTACAGATGTTTTAGAACATTCAATCCGCCTAGAAAAGGTACAAATCCCATATATTTCCAGCATATCAAATTCCTTTTAAGATCAGAGAAGAAGTAGAAAAAGAAGTTCAGAAGTGGGAGTCGGAAGGTATTATTAGGCCGTCCAATTCTCACCTTTTAATTTTCGTTTACTAGCGGTTCCAAAGAAAGACGGTAGCATCAGAGTTTGTGTAGATTTTCGTAAATTGAATGAAAAACATGCCCAGATAGATATCCTGTAGCTTGTTTGCCTGATTTGTTTGTTGAGATCGGTGGCAAGAATATATATTCATCATAGATCTTATGCAAGGTTTTTGCAGGTTCCCCTTTGCGAGAATAGTCGTAAATTTACAGCATTTTCGGTACCAAAGGGACATTACGAGTTTAATAGGATGCCTTTTGGATTACAAGGGTCCCCAATAACATTTACTAGACTGGTTAACACAGTACTTCATGGTTTGTTAGGAAAGTCGGTGTTTGTGTACATGGATGACATTCTCATATGCACAGATACAATTGAAGAACATCTAAAGGTGTTAAAAGAAGTCCTCAAGCGATTACGGTTCGCTGGATTAAAAGTCAAATTGGCCAAATGTGAGTTTCTGAAGAAAAAAATTGTCTATTTAGGACATGTTATCTCTAAAGAAGGAGTCAGAGTGAATGATGAGAAAGTTAAAGCCATTGTGAGTTTTCCAGTTCCCAAAACCAGGAAACAGATTCGTTCGTTCCTAGGTATGTCGGGTTTTCTTTCGCCGTTTTGTGCGGAATTTTTCTACAATAGCGTCTCCATTGACAGATTTGTTACAAGAAGACGTTAAATTTGTTTGGGGTGATAGTCAAGCAATTAGCTTTTGAGAAGCTTAAGAACGCTTTAGTGAACCCACCTGTTTTGAAGTTTCAGATTTTAGTCAACCGTTCACCTTAGTGACTGACGCGAGTCAGGAAGGTATAGGTGCGTGTTTGATGCAGAAATTTGAGGGAAATTACATCCAATTGCTTTTATAGCAGAAAGTTCAAAACGCGTGGTAGTAACGAAAGGCTGATGTCAGTTGTGGACAAGGGGGCTTTCGCAGTCGTCTCTAGCCTTGTTCATTTTAAGATGTTGTTGTTGGGAAATAAAGTTGAGATTTTTACAGATCATCAACCGTTGTTAGAGCTTTTCAATAAGCCAAATTTGTCGCCCAAGAGAGCACGTTGGTTTCTAACATTGAGAGATTTTGATGCAAACCTCAAATACATTGAAGGTAAGCATAATGTAGTTGCAGATGCATTGAGCAGATATTTTCCGGTTGAGGATGAGGGAATACATACCGAATCCTGTGTGGGAAGAAGAGAGTAAATATTTGGTGTCTAATGTCTCTGATACTAGTAGTTCTGAGATATCGCATGTAGAGGACAAACACGTTCCTACAGTGCATACTTCGGGGAGAAATAGTGAGTCGGCAGTCTCAGGAGAGATTGTTATTCGTGATAGTTGAGGGTAACGCTGTGTGTTATATTACTGGTGAAAATGTCACTTGGGACATAGGCTTGCTTGAACAAAGCAAGATGAAGATAAATTGTTGTCAGATGCTAAGGCATTTCTTAGAGGAGTTTCACCGAAGAAAGGGTATAAGTTGCCTTTTTCTGGTCTAGAGTTGGAGAATAATTTATTGGTGAGGAAAGTTAAGTATAACTTGCGAAGTACTCGAAGCATGGGTGAGATTACACAAATCATCGTGCCAGAGAGTCTAGTGCCACAAGTTCTAGACATTGTACATTGTAAATTTGGTTCTCCTCATTTAGGTGTTGACAAGACGTATGAAAACGTCAGGTCAAAGTTCTTTTGGAAAAATATGTTTTCCGCAGTAGAGGCCTTTGTGAAGAAGTGCGCTATTTGCAATGCGAATAAGCCAGCGACGACAGTGTCGTGTCGTTTGGGTTCATATCCCATACCAAATAGGCCGTTTCAGAGAGTGCATATGGATATTCTGGGTAACTTCTCAGAGTCCGCTTATGGTTATAGACATTTATTAGTAGTTGTTGATGAGTTGACTCGTTTGTCGAGATTTTCCCACTGAAATACAAATCAGCTGAGGAAGTTGCTATAGCGTTCTTTAAGGGGATAATTTGTAGATATGGTGTTCCTGAATGTCTGATCACAGACAATGGTAGGGAATTTATTAATAAGACTTTAGACGGTCTTGCTAATTTACTGGGGATAAAGAAAGTATCTATAATCCCGTATAGACCTGAAGCAAATGGGTTATGTGAGAGGGCGAATCGGAAAATAATCGAAGCTTTACGCATGACAGTGGGTGGTTCCGATACACATTGGGACAGATCTTTGGATGAAGTGCGATATAGTATCAATACTATGATGAATGACACAATTAAGATATCTCCAGCAGAAGCTTTGTATGGGTACAAGTTGAAAGGACCTTTTGATTTGTTACCAGAGCGAGTTCAGGGTGATGTTACGGTTACTTCATTGATAAATACAGCGAGAGAAAGATTTGCACGTATCAGTAAAGAACTTGAACTTAGTTCGCGCGCAATGGTAGGGAAAAGTAACGCGAAATCGAGGGGTGTAGCTATTTCGATGGGTGATAGAGTGTTTGTTAAAGTGAATGTTCGGAATGATCTGAATTATAAATTAAGTCCAAAAAAAACATGGACCTTTTGAGATTGTAGAGATCAAAAAGGGAATAGATTTGTAGTAAAGATGTAAATACTGGTGTGACAAAATTGACCCATATTTCAAAGTTAAAGAAAGTTGGGATGTAATGGAACATTTGTATATAGTTAGAGGGATAAATGGGTTGATATTTGTATATATATGATATTTATTGTTTTTTTTTTTGTCTCTTGTTCATTCTAGATGCTGAAGTTCTTAGTGATAATCCTGTTGATTTTTAGTAACCTGGGGGTCGAAGTTCGTTTAGGACCATTTGTAGTGGTTGAAGAAGATCATGAAGTTTTAGCTTCGGACCAAGAGACCATAAGTGTGGAATTTGACAAGACAGGATCAGCCAGAAAGGAATTGAATGATTCCAAGGATAGATGTTTTCACCATCCTAAGAAAGACGCTAGATGAAGTAGAGAATAAGAGAACTTTTGGTCTCTTTAACTAGATTAATGAAAGAAATCAGAATAACGTTAGATAGAGTTGATAAGGGGGATAGATAAAACGTTAGAATGGATTCTGACGTTACTCCAGGAAATTCACCCTCAGTAGAGAAAAAGGAGACGTAAAAGAGCAGCACCTTTAGTTCTTCTTGTTGGTGTGATTGCTGCAAAGGGCTATGTCTATTGGAAGTTTAGTCAAAGTAGCAGAAGTTCAAAGAGACCTAATAGCTCAGGGGAAACAGTTAAATCAGTTGCAAGAATAATGAAGAAATTGAGTAAGTGGTTTTGAAACAATTAGACATTCTTTGAATGATTTGTCAGTTACAGTAGAAGGTTTGAAAGAAGATCTTGATGTGACAATAACACTTCTTACGATCAACATACTTTTCTTAATATTGAGAAGAAACTGATTCTCTAAGGATAGAAGGGCAAATGCAAATAAAAATCAATTATTGCTGCAGCAGATGGTCGTGTGTATGGTGATGTATTACCTTTAGGATGATAGAAAATGTTCTAAAAATTCCGCTTATCTACATGGGGCGAAAGTATTATTCACGGGAAGAGATTTGTATTTATATTATAACGTTTTGAGGTGAGATTGTCTGATCATTAATAGTATTGTTCCTGTCAGTACCATGAAACCGTTTCTTAGTTTTGTTATTAGACCTTTTCCAAGTGCTTTTGGAGACTTAATAGTGACATGGGATGGATTAGAGACCATGTTCATTTTTGAGGATCAATATCAAGGTTTTTTTCTTGATTATAAGACAGGTTATACCTTAGTTAGGGAGAAGTATGTGTGACAGTAATGTTTTTGTTGCGAGTTGTATCTGTGTTGGTTGTGAGTTGTCATTAGTTCATAGACAGACACCGACAGAATGTGACTTTGTACAGTTTCCACTTGAATACCACATAATCTCCACCAGAACTCTTACTGCCATGTATTGCAAAAAATGTCCTCCCGACGATGTGCCAGGGTAACAAGTCGACGTCCTTCGTTCTTCAAGGATCTAAGCTGTTTGATGCTTCATGCCGTGTGGTGTCAACGGACTTTCTCGTAATTAGCCGTGCTGTGTTCAACAGTTCCGAGAAGATATTCATGCGTCATATGCGTAATGATCATGATGTAGTTCCAGTGCCTACAACAGTGGAGTACCCGATAACTGTTCCACCGTTAGAAGAAGACGATGATCCGTTGATGGTCAGTATCAGTTAATATATTATGCCAGCTATTTTGATAGTCTTAGTGGCTATTTTTTGATAATTCTTATTGTGGGGGTAGTAAAACTTTGTGCTTGTAAGACTACATGCAAGGGCTCTAAGAAAACGACCCCAGTGACTTTGCAAGTACTTCATGAGAGCAGTACTTAAAACTGCAGTTCAGTAGACATTGCTAATTGAGCATAGCTCTATTTGTTATGTTTTATACATATGCTTTTGTTTTAGTTCGCCATTAAGAGAGCGAGACGCTCTTATGGGGTGGCCGAGCACTATTTAAGGAAATATGTCTAGTTTAGAATTAACATGTTATAAGGTGTGATGGAAGGAATTTTTGGCTGCCAGTGAATTAGGTTGAGCGCTCAGTTGCAAAACCATTGCAGCCAGCAAATAGTTTGATTACTCCACACAATATTGGCTCTGATTTGGGAGGCAGACGACCGAGCTGGTATGCGAGTGCGTAAGTGCGTGTGTTAGAAAATAATTGTTTGTCTAATTCTGCCCAAAAGTAAGTCTGATCGATTATTAGCGAAGCAAGAGCGTTATCGTCTAGACGTAGCTTTGAGTGTTCCAATCTCTTAGAAACTGGCAGATAAGGTAAAGTTCAGACTTTTCGTTTTTCTGTGTGAACTGTGAACTTGTGAATTTTACCATGATTTCAAGACACTTATGAA
>NC_089747.1:68358404-68363404 GCF_040412425.1 Macrobrachium rosenbergii | reverse complement strand
ATTTATTTATTTCAAAATTATAAACTTTAAAATATATATATTATATTATTTATATATAAGATTTATATATATATATATATAATATATAAATATTATATATATATATGTATGTATACACAACACATATATATACATATATATATATTTATATATATATATATATATATATATATATATTTATATGGTTTATATATATATATGTATACACACACACACACACACACACACATTATATATATATATATTTATATATATATATATATATTTATATTTATATATATATATATATATATTTTATATTATATTTATATATATATTTATATATATATATACATAAATATATATATATATATATATATATATATATATATATATATATATATTATTTGTAAATTATTTATGAATAATTAATGCTCTTACTGAGCCCTCTGCTATTTCAACTTTTTACCTTCATAATAAGTACAAATCAAACAGACCACACAAAATGCAAGTAGGTTTCGTTTGGGCCTCACCTCGTTTAATTGCCGATTTTTAATTAAAAAAACTGTCCATCATATCATCTAACCTGTTGTCCCTCTTAACGACCTCTCAATTGTTTTTCCTGCTTTAGTAAATACTCATCTAACAAGGATGGAACATGAATCGCTGGAAGCCCCGAGTAACAGGAATCGTGCATCTCAGACCAAAGCCAAAAATTTATTTGACTCTTTTACATATGAGGAGGGTTAGTCATCAAAAATTTTAGCAGTTTTGGCAGACCTTTGAAAAAGCAGACGCCTTGCAAAGTGGCCATCCCGCCGGCCACCCACGGAGATCCTCTGTCTTTGTTTTGCCGATCCAGTGTCACATTATGGCCACAATCTCGCCAATCGTTGATTTCCCTATTAACAAAGACTCGACTGGCTCTACATTCAAGACTCCTTGTTCCAGGAATTCAGGTACTGTGGGAATTGAAAGATATTTCAGCAACACCTTCTCCAAATTTATTCCCCACTGCTTGAATCCTTTTAAAATTTAACAAATTGGTTTTAACATCAAATAAATAAATGAAGTATTTACTCCCAGTTTGCATTATAAACTTTTGTTTATTTTTAAACTCTCAGCCTTCAGCGTTCTAAGTAAATTTTACTCATTTATGTAACAACCCAGTGGAAGTGATCGTGTTTTGCTATTAATTGCAGAATACGTTTATGTAATATTTCTGCCTTTCTTTACTGTTCTGATATGGCTCCCATTTCATTTATCAACCTTGAAAGATTTCATCAAATTTAAATTCATGTATAATTTCCTGGCACTGTATCTTTTATGTAAACTTAATTGTTTTGCCAGTATATGTCATTAATCATTCTTTAAAGAGATTCTCTCTTTATAATCTGGATGTTTGACTTCATTTGTCAGTTAACATACAGAAGGTAAAGAAGCCAGTGCTCAGAGATGAACCCTATTGTTACTCCTCTGATTTTACGTAAATACATGTAATTATTTAAAATCTGTACTTTCTTCCCAGTCCTATCTCAAATTGAAATTTCGTTAAATTTATCATTTTCTTGTTTTGGTGAGTGTTGATCCCTAGTTAGAATTATTTAATGATATCCTTAAAAAATAATAGATCAATCAACATCACACTATTATATATATAATATATATATATATATATATATATATTTATATATTTATTTATATATATATATATATTTATTTGTGTGTGTTTGTGTGCGTGTGAAATAATTTCCCTGATGCCATAATAATTCTACGCGTATTTTTTCATAGTTATATTTTTAGGAAAAAATAATAATTTAAGGCAATATCTCTAATATATTACTGCTATCATATAATGTGAATTAAGCTTATAAATTAAATTTTCTTACCCTCCATCTCAAAATCTACAATCGTCTCTCTCTCTCTCTGGTCTCTCTCTCTCTCTCTCTCTTTGTTTGCCTTTGCTGCCTTTACGTGTATTCTCTGTTCGAAGACTTTTTATATCTTTCTTACTTATCTAACCAATCTCCTGAAAAAAAAGGAACCTTTTAAAAAGTCAGAAATTTTAAGAAACACCTATACCATTTACTTGGTAAAGACTCAGTATTGTCAGTTCGTAATTTTTGGAAACATTAAGAAACAGGAAATAACACAGGTAATTCAGACGATCCTTTACAAAATATTAAGTTTTGAATGGATTCATAAGTAGTGCTTAGATATCACAGATATATTATTATTAAGCCTGATTCCTCAAATTTTATATGTTTGTTCACCATTAATTTAAAGAAGAACAGATTTATCAACAAGAATAAATCTCTCTATCATCAGATATTCCCATTCCTAATATTCAATATTTCTTGGGACAATTTCCTGACTGGCGAAAGTGAGTCTTAAATTGAACGGAGAGAATGATTTGTCGTTTCTTCCACATTTTATAAAAGTACAAACTAGGCACGCTGATGCAATGAAGCCGCTGGCAATACACTCTCCCAAGTTTGATGTTCTGAAAGCACAGGAAATAGACTGGTTCTGAACGCCGCATTCCATGCCTTTGCAATGTTGGCACATCAATTAAAAAAAGATCTAAGTATTGCTGGGAATATTCTTGATATACGTGAAAATGTTGGTATTTTCAAAAACATCAGGAAGTTAAGGCCTGTAAGACCTAAAATAGAATATTTTGCCTGTTATTGCATAATAATGATATATATATATATATATATATATATAAATATATATATATATATATATATATATATATATTAACGTTTAATGTATATACATTCGTAACTATTATTTATACTCATATTATATAAATTCAAATATGGCTTACTTTCAATTTCATTATATCTTGAGACTATCTGACTTTAAAAGGGAAATTTTTTATTGATTGGTGCTTCCTGTCATTCAAAATGCAAATGCAAAATATAATTCTTTTTTTGCTGTGTAATGCATTAAATAAGATATAGTGATTTCGTTATTTAACGATATTTGTTACTCTGTATTATTCACACAAATCACATGCACACACAAATTTATGAAAATTCAACACACAAACACTTTTTTTTTTTTTTTAACATACACACAAGGAAATATATATATATATATATATATATATATATATATATATATATATATATATTTATATAAAAACAAATGTTTTGCCTTAAATGTGTGTGTGTAAATAAATGTAAATAAATGTGTGATCAACCGTATATGTAAGGATGCAATGATACTTGCGTTAAAAATAAATACCAGTTGTGTATTACGAATTTATATCTTGTTAACATTGGCTAATAAATCATTATTAATAATTCAAAATATATCTATGAACGAATATCAAATAAATTTTCAATATAAAAAAATGAAATGTCGCACCTGTAGATAGTTTATAATACAGAGCCAACAGGTGAAAAAATACGAGTAACAAAAAATGGATTCACATCTCTTTTTGGAAAGACATTTAATTCCGAGCGGCTCCACATAATTGCTTTTACATTTTTGTAGGAGAATGTAATTGCAATTTCAATATTTGGATCCTAATTGAACGACACAATGGAAAACTACGATTATATTTATCTTAGTTTAAATGTTTGTTCATTTAACCTTCATCTTATATTATATCCAACATGTTAACGCCTGGAATTGATTAGGTATTTAAACCTTTCTCTGTCCGTGATTCTGTCCGTTTGTTCATTTCTCCCCCACTTACATACTGTATATATATATATATATATATATATATATATATATATATATATATATATATATATATGATATATATATATATATATATATATATATATATATATATATATATATATATATAGGCTACCCATATCCATACGATACATACCCATATCTTTGCAAACTTTACATATTTATACCCATACCCATACTCATATCCATACAATACCCATAATCATTCATATACCATACCCATATCTGTACCATACTTATACCCATATCGATACACCAATACCCATATTCCCATATCCTTACCATACCCATACCAATACCCTTACCCCTACCCATATCCATTCCATACCCATACCCATACCCATACCCATACCCATACCACACATAACATTCATATACCCATGCCCATCCATACCCATATGCGTGCCATACCCAAACCTGTACAATACCATTGGCAACTTCACTCGTATCTGTACCATACCCATACCCATACCCATAACAACAGCTAAATTAACCTGCTAATAATAGTCGGCACAAGTCTACAGGCAGCACCAGCCCCGCTTACCTTCCGGTCATATACAAACAAGTGACCATATCTTGGTTTAGTGCAGGAGCAGCTGTTGATGGGTTTTGGAATAATTCACTGATGCCATTGGCGGTTCCAACCATCACCAGTAGTGCCTGCTGTTTTCAAAGTAGCATTATCTACTGAGTCCATTTCAGAAACGAAAAAATAAACAAAGCTCAGCCAAAAATCTTTTTTATTATATGCTGTTAAATCACTCATTGTTGAAAATTTCTTGACAGTTATCAAAATAATATGTTTTGAAAAACGTCTTCACAACTCCAGGATCCTTTGAAGCAGTCTTCAGCTCCTGAAACATTTCTGAAGAAATGCTCATTGGATTATAACGTCTTCTAAAGACTCCAGGATCCTGTGAAGCCGTCTTCCAGCACCTAAACGGAATGTAGGTGGTTCATAGTTTACAACATAAAGTTAATTAGACATTTATAAATTCTTAAGGTCAAGCAAGTTATATTTTGAATTGGGAAACCTGTACAGTACTTAAAAATATATGTCCTTACAAATCTATAAACATTTCGTTAATAATACTCATCTCAACAAATTTCACTTCTCATAAATCATGGAAGGGAAAATGGAAGAGGGAAGAGCTATGGGAAAAGTGGAGGAGGGAGGAGGAAGGGGATGGATTATCACTTTTCCATGAGGAGTTGAGGCTCCGGAGAGAGAGGGGGTGTTTAGGGACCTCCTGCTTAAACTGGTTATTTGGGTAGGGAAGTGGGAGGAATATTACACACCC
>NC_089747.1:68323404-68355904 GCF_040412425.1 Macrobrachium rosenbergii | reverse complement strand
ATGAATCTAGTTAATAACAGGGACAACTGTTGAGCAATATGACTTCAGTAGGTAAACAGTACCATATAACAGGTGCTAATTTACTGTGGCAAAGTAGCTATAGTATATGACGTGATCGGCAAGCTTTAAATGTTAAAGAATTCAGTGTGCATACAGTAATAATATATACAGTAATACAATACAGTATCATGTTACTGTACTGTATTACATGTAATACAGTACTATAACACATAAGATTAAAAAAATAATGATTGTTACTGTACTCACCACAAAAGAAGTTGAAGTAAAACTTGAATGAAGATGGTGATGAATTTGCTGTTTGGAGTAAAAATGATGACGATGAAGGTGATGATGACTTTTACTGAGCAGTCAATGATTGTATTTTCTGGGGCACCTCTTCCACTTCTTCTGCGGTTTCTGAAGGTGTAACTGTAGTAAAGGAACTGGCTCTTTTGTGAGGCTGCAAAAACATTGTGATTGGCAGTTGCTGCCGCTGCTTCTTTTCCGGTCGAAGAGCATCTTGTAGGGGGCCATGACGTCATCGACCATGTTGCAGAAACAACTGATCGAACCATATCGTCGTCCCATTCCTGCAACCGATCTTGCAGTTCCTTAGCCAGGTTGCAGAGCCTAGCGAGCCGTTCCAAAGTCAAGCCAGTTTGGGAGACAACTTCTGTTTCTTGCTGCACTGCTTCTTCTTCTTCTTCGCTCGCCGACTTTGTCAACTCTTAGAGGTCTTCGTCAGTTAGCGGCTGGGAGTGGCAGTCTAGAAGTTCGTCGACGTCGCCCGTGGTCATGTCTGCAAAGCCCTCACCTCCAAGGATTGCAGCCAACTGCGCAGCTTTCTGTACTGCCGAGTGATGGATTTCGGCAGGTGTAAATCCTTTGTCGTCATAAACAACCTCAGGCCACAACTTCTTCCAGCTGGCGTTAATGGTGGCAGGCTTCATTTCTTCAATGCCTTGTGGATATTTTGGAGACATTAGCAAGTGTACTGCCACCAGTATGCCTTCAAGTTGAAATCGTCGTCTTCTTTGGGCGGCATCCACTGAAGCAACCAGGTTCACCAGGGGCATTCCTCGTGTATAGGCCTGAACGCCCTAATAACTCCTGGTCCATTGGCTGAATAAGTGACGTCGTGTTTTTCAGTAGGAACTCAACCTGAACCCCTGAACATGACAGATCAGTAGCATGGCCACCAACATTATCCATAATGAGAAGGACTTTGAATGGCATGCCCTTTTCTGCTAGATACACCTTCACTTGCGGGATAAAACACTGGTGGAACCAGTTGAGGTCAACATCTTCGTTATCAGGCCTTTGGATTGTGCATCAATGTACGTGTAGCAGATTTTTGTTTTTGTTTTTAAAGCCCTTAGGTTTTTAGACTTGTAATTAAGTCCTGGCTTTAATAAAAATCCCGCAGCATTGCCACACATCACGAGGTCCCATGATCCTTGTATGCTTTAAAAGCCAGAGGCTTTGCTTCCCTCTTTGAACAGGAAAGTTCGCGAGGGCATTCTTTTCCAAAAACAAAGCCCGTCTCACCGATATTAAAAACTTGTTCGGCTGATATTCACCGTCAGAGATAATCTTCTTGAAGGTTTCATTGACGTATGTTTCAACAGTGACCGTGTCAGCCAAAGCAGCTTTGCCATGCAAGGAAGTGCTTTTTAGGCCGTAGCATTTCTGAAACTTTGCAAACCACCCTTTGCTAGCAGAAAATTGCAGTTTCTTACGTGGTGAATGACTGGACGTCTCTGGTTGCGGATCATCTATGTCTTCTTCATCTTCTTCTGCTTCTTTACGCTCGCCACTGCCGTCCTCTGGTTCCTTAGCGGAGAAGGTCTCGTACAGGCTCCTAGCCTTTGTTTGGATAACGTTTGTATCCAAGGCTATGTTCTTCTTTCGGCAGTCGGCTATCCACACGGCTAAAGCAGCTTCCATACGGACGATAGTTTTATTACGAGCCGTGACCACTCTCTTTGCCAACTTGTTAAAGTTGATGGCAGCTGTCTTCCTAATCTTGCCTCGTCCTTGTAGATGTGGCGAATGGTGGATTCATTCACGCCAAAATGGCGGGCTACAGCCGCGAACTTTCTCCCTTCCTTCAACATATCGAGAAGTTTCACCTTTTCAGTGATTGTCATCATTCTTCGATGGCGTTTAGGCTCATTACCAGCCTTGGAAGAAGCAGGCACGGGAGGAGCCATTGCAGGGGTGAAAATTGGAGCAAAGTTCAACAAAAAAACAACAAAAAAATCACACAGCACAGCGTAAAGAAACCGTTCGGCGAGAAACGAAGTGGTGCCCGCGAGACAAGGGAGATGCTGCAGGTTCACGAGCATCGAGTCTGTCACCAATCACAGGTCCGATTAGAAATCGAAGCTGTGATTTGTCGTCTCCCCCATGCACCAATCACAACCCATGTTATGACGCAATTAGTCACCGAGATGGTATGCTTTGTGTTTTCCCAACAATGGAACACACGCTACTGTACTGTATAGGCATGACTTTCCATTTATAGAGCATCACTTTCGAGATGTTTTTTTTTTGTCATATGAGTTACAAGTGCAAATATGTGTTTTTTTTTTCTATTTTACGCTTGTTTTGTTGTTCTTAGACTAGGAAATACTATTTATTATTAATATTTTAATGGATTTAATGAGAAATTTTGAATTATTCATATATCGCGATTTTCTAGTCTAGAAAATCCGCGCTATATTTTCCATTAATATATATTAAAAACTCTGCAAGTCGTGAATTTGGAAAAAATATAGTGATTTAACGAATGAAGAAGTGAACATAGTGAAGGGGTGATTTATGCGTTAAAAAAATCAGACACCACAAACGTTATTTTGGCAAAAGATTTTATGGTTGCTATTAAAAATTTGAAAAAGATAAAAACATACAAATGACAAAAGCAGATAAATCAGGCGCTCTTCTAATTTTAAATAAAAAGTGAATATATAGAAAAAATGGAAAACTTTTTAGGTATGATAGCCTACATATAAAGAATTAAATAAAGGTCTAACAGTTAGACAGTATTTTCATAGTGGTTTCAATTAAGAAAGTGAAAACCTGTAAAATGTAACTAATCAGTTTTATATGTTTCAAGTTGTCATCCTGACCTTCTTCACATCTGTCGGAAGAATCAAACATGATAGAAAACTCCCAAAAATATATGAAATGCAAAACACAATAATGGAAAGTGTAAAATGCATAGCCAAGATATGGCAAACGTAACATGACAAAATAATAATATAAAAGAGGTATGAATATTCATATTAAATCTCCCACACCAGTTCAAAAGTTCATAATGATTAGAAAATCATAGTAAAAATCACAAGTTCAATTTTCTCCCATAAAAACAGAGATTTCAAACTCTACCTTATCGCCGATCTGCTTTCCGGATCCTCTCCAAAGTTGTTGTCTAGACAACTGCAGTTCTATCAATGTTAATGAACGATCAAATCCTACTTTTTAGGCAGATTTTGGCGCACTCCAGATCAAACAACGCACGTACTCACGAATATACATAACACTTCGGAAGATCACCTGACCGCAATATTGTTGAGGAATCAAACTATTTGGTTGAACGAAAGATTTTGTACCGAAGTTCCTCGACCTAGTTCCATCTGACTCCATAAATTCTTTCATCACATCTTAAAGCATTGAAGCTATGAAATGCATATATGTGTCCTTAAAAATTGTAGCAGCCATATTTTCTGAAATAGAGCTCACACTACATAAGAGCGTCTCGCTTCTCCTTAACTGCAAACAAACAAAAGCATATAAAACATAACAGAACAGGACTATGCTCAATTAGCAATGTCTACTGCACTCAGCTTTAAGGACTGCCTCATGACGTGACTTCAAAGTCACTGCTGAGTTCTTAGAGCCTTTACATGTAATCTACAAACACTAATGTTTTTACTACCTCACAACAAGAATTATCAGTAAAATAGCTTATTAAGACAATTAAATTGTCGCATAATATATTCCTGATACTGGAATCATCACGAATCATCAATGTCTTCCAACGGTGGAACCGCCATTGGCACCTTTGGCTGTACCTCCACTACCAATGCTCGCGCATGACGCATGATTATCTTCTCGAACTGTTGAATACAGCACGTTAAGTACGAAATTCCGTGAGACATCACACGGCATGCAGCATCAAAACAGCTTGGACTCTTGAAGAACGAATGATGCTCTACTTGTTGCTCTGGCACATCATTGTAACTGCATACCTTTGTAAAAACAGCAGGAAGAGTACTGGTGGACTCACGTGGTAATCTCGCAGAACTGTCTAAAGTCACATTCTGTCGGAGTCTGTCTACGTAACTAATGATAATCTCACAATCACCACAGACACAACTCGCAACTGGAAAACACTCACTGTCACACACACACACTCCTCTCTCTAACTAAAGTACAACTCTGTCTTATAATCAACTCCGAACTCTGATATTGATCTCCCAAAATGAACATGGTCTCTACTCTATCCCATGTCACTACTGAGTTCCTAAAAACACTAAAAGGTCTATCAAAAAGGTTTCATACATTGAACCAAACCAAAACTACTAATGCAAAAGTCAAATGACTCACAATGTGAACTAATTCCAAGTTTGTATCTCAGAATAACTACAGTCAACTCACTATTAAGCACACAACTCTAATGGGAACTCACTCACAAAAAAATCTATCCAAATAGAAAAAATACTGAGAATCCTATCTAAACACCAAAAGGTATCACATCTCGTAAAAGACATGAAAGTTCTAATTCGGTTAAATATTTCGCAACACCTGACTAATCCTCAACAAAATAGCAATTGACGTAATGGCAATCGCTCCCATGATCATAACAATTGCTAATTACTCACAATACAGCTCCCTTCATTTTAAAAAAAAGAAATTGGAAAAAATATCCAAAATACTCAAATACGACCTCCCAACCCGAAAAAATGATCATCAAATGTCCTGATATACTAAGTACTTCCCCAAAAAATAATCTAAATAACACTCCATATTGCGTCAGATGACAAAACACATCGTAACACAATAACACACTAACACACGAAGCCAAATCGTATGAAATTAGCCCATGTCTCAACTCCCAAAATCATTCAAAACAAATGATTAAGAACTTCAACATCTAAAATGAACAAGAGACAAAAAAATTAAAAGACATATATATACAAACATTCCATTACATCCCAACTTTCTTTAACTTGAAATATGGGTCAATTTCGTCACTCCAGTGTTTACATCTTTAACTACAATCTATTCCTTGATCTCTACAATCTCGTGTCCGTGGAACTTCGATTTAACTTATAATTCAGATCATTCCATTCACTAACAAACACTCTATCACCCATCGGAAAGCTACCCTCGATTTCAAGTATTTTCTCTACCATTTAATTAACTAAGTTCAAGTTCTTACCGATACCGCAAATCTTTCTCTCGCTGTATTTATCAATGAAGTGACCGTAACATCACCCCGAACTCGCTCTGGTAACAAATCAAAAGGTCCTTTCAACTTGTATCCATACAAAGCTTCTGCTGGAGATATCTTAATTGTGTCATTCATCATAGTATTGATACTATATCGCACTTCATCCAAAGATCTGTCCCAATGTGTATCGAACCCCAATCGGGCCATGCAAGAAAAGCTGATTACTCGATTCGCCCTCTCACACAACCCATTTGCTTCAGGTCTATACGGGATTATAGATACTTTCTTTATCCCCAACAAATTAGCAAAGATCGTCAAAGTCTACACAACTCCTACCACGTCTGTGATCAGACATTCTTGGAACACTCATATCGACAAATTATCCCCTTTAAAAACGCTATAGCACTCTCAGCTGATTTGTATCAGTGGGAAAATCTCGACAAAGCGAGTCAACTCATCAACAACTACTAATAAATGTCTATAACCATAAGCGGACTCTGGGAAGTTACCCAGAATATCCATATGCACTCTCTGAAACGGCCTATGTGGTATGGGATATGAACCCAAACGACATGACACTGTCGTCGCTGGCTTATTCGCATTGCAAATAGCACACTTCTTCACAAAGGCTTCTACTGCGGAAAACATATTTTTCCAAAAGAACTTTGACCTGACGTTTTCATACGTCTTGTCTACACCTAAATGAGGAGAACCAAATTTACAATGTACAATGTCTAGGACTTGTGGTACTAGACTCTCTGGCACGATGATTTGTGTAATCTCACCCATGCTTCGAGTACTTCGCAAGTTATACTTAACTTTTCTCACCAATAAATTATTCTCCAACTCTAGACCAGATAACTTATACCTTCTTCGGTGAAACTCCAAGAAATGCCTTAGCATCTGACAACAATTTATCTTCATCTTGCTTTTGTTCCAGCAAGCCTATGTCCTGGGCGACATGCATTTTCACCGTAATATAACACACCATGCTTCCTCACCATCACGAATAACAATCTCTCCCGAGACTGCCGACTCACTATTTCTCCCCGAAGTATGCACTGTAGGAACGTGTATGTCCTCTACATGCGATCTCTCAGAACTACTAATATCAGAGACATTAGACACCAAATATTTACTCTTCTCCCACACAGGATCTGGTGTATCATCCTCGACCGGAAAATATCTACCAATGATCTGCAACTACTTATGCTTACTTCAATGTATTTGAGGTTTGCATCAAAAATCTCTCAATGTTAGGAACCAACGTGCCTTCATGACAAATCGGCTTATTAAAAGCTCTAACAACGGTTGATGATCTGTAAAAATCTCAACTTTATTTCCCAACAACATCTTAAAAATGAACAAGGCTAGAGATCACCAAGTAAAGCCTCCTGTCCACAACTGACATCAGCCTTTCGTTACTACCACGGTTTTGAACTTTCTAAGCAGTAAAAAGCAATTGGGTGTAATTTCCTCAATTTCTGTATCAAACATCGCACCTATACCTTCCTGACTCGCAGTCACTAAGGTGAACGGGTTGACTAAAATCTGAAACTTCAAAATTGGTGGTTCACCAAAGCGTTCTTAAGTTTCTCAAAAGCTAATTGTTGACTATCACCCCAAACAAACTTAACGCTCTTCTCGTGAACAAATCTGTCAATGGAGACGCTTATTGTAGAAAAATTCAACACAAAACGGTTAAAGAAACCTGACATACCTAGGAACGAACGAATCTGTTTTGGTTTTGGGAACTGGAATTCACAATGGCTTTAACTTTCTCATCATTCACTCTAACTCCTCTTTAGGAGATAACATGTCCTAAATAGACAATTTTTCTCTTCAGGAAACTCACATTTGGCCAATTTGACCTTTAACCCAGCTTAACCAGAATCGCTTACGACTTTTTTAACACCTTTAGATGTTCTTCAATTGTATCTGTGCATATGAGAATGTCATCCATGGAATAATAAACACCGACTTTCCTAACAAGCCATGAAGCACTGTGTTAACCAGTCTAGTAAATGTTATTGGGGACCCTTGAAATCCAAAAGGCACGAAGAACTCGTATCGTCCTTTGGTACCGAAAATGCTGTATATTTACGTATTACTCACAAAGGGGAACTTGTAAAAACCTCTTTGCATCAGATCTAGATGAATATATTCTGCCACCGATCTCAACAACAAATCAGGCAAACAAGCTACAGGATATCTATCTGGCATGTTTTTTCATTTCAATTTGACGAAAATCTACACAAACTCTAATACTACCGTTCTTTCTTAGAACTTAAGCAAAGCGAAAAATTAAACGAGAATTGACGGTCTAATAATGCCTTCCGACTTAGCCCTGAACTTCTTTTCTACTTCTTCTCTGATCTTAAAAGGAATTCGATATATGGAATATATATGGATTTGTACTCCTTTTCTAGGCGGATTAATTGTTCTAAAACATCTGTAACTCCTAATTTATCTCCCTTCAAAGCAATGATATCTAGATACTTTTTCAACACTTTCTACTTTATCTGAATACTCAGATAATCAACTTTAGCCAAATGTTCATGTAGAACCTGACTTCGGAACTGTTGTTCTCGTTAGAAACATATTCCCGTCTCCACAAAACTCACTAATTTATGCCTTCATTAAACCTTCAAAATCACTACATACCCTTGTGATATTTTTCACTGAGTCTTGATAGCTAACTAATTCTACTGAAGTCACGCCATGCACTGAAATTTCATTCACTGACACCGTGATCACAACGCCTTTGAATTTCCTCGTTCCCCCAACAACGCACACTTGAGAAGGAAAATTCTTCTCTTTCAGCTTTACACTTTAACTAATGTAGGAACTCGCAAGGTTGGACCAACATCTTCCAACAAAAATCCTTGAAAGATCTCGCAAGAATATCTTCACTTTCTAATGAATGTGTTACATGTCTCAGACTGTGTCTTAAGTTTCACAAGTTTTTTCCTGTGTATATATGGAACAAAACAACCTGACTCACCTATTGTAATCCCCTGAACTCCCGTAAGAATGCTGATGTTATGGTCAAGATAAGAAGGGTGTCCAGCAAAACCATTTCAACTTGCTACAACCCTTCATGACCAAAAATGATTCTACTATTGTTCCTTTCCACCGATAAAAGCGCAAGAAATGACGAACTCAAAATATTCAGTTTCCCGCTTGTACACTCACACCGTCTCACTAGAAGGGGACTAATTTGCACTCAAACCTCGAGTGAAAAGGTCAGCATTTACTAAGTTAACTGAGCTACCAGAATCAATGAAAATATGAATTTCATTGCCATTAGAGAATCCATCGTGACAATCGGCCTAGGTTCAGTGACTCACGACTGATTAGTCATTATCCTGTGTCCGTTTTCGAACTTATCTTGTGAAAATCTCTGCTGTTCCTTTGTGTATCTAGAACTTGCATCATGTGGAATTCTCCTTGCCTATCTAGAAAAACCTCCCCGTGACTTCCTGAATAATCTCTGTTCTGCATAAGCAAAATCTCCATCCATGATCTGAAGATTTGCAAACTGAACAACATCTCACTCTTGCAATTTGATCACTATGGTCTATTTTATCACAATTAAAATAACGTATCGCTGTGACTGATCTCTGGAATTTTCTTCGATTCTACTGCACATGTTCGCTAAGTTGCATCATTTCCGAATGCGAGCTTTAATTATCATTATTCTGTGGTTTGGAAACCGCAGTTGACATCTTTGCACCTCCCTGTACAAAACTACGTCCAGTGTCGGCATTTTGCTGTACTTTTGTTAATCTGTGCAAACAAAAAGGATTCGTCTGTATCCTGATCAATTCTCTTATCAAACTATCTACAATTACATCTGGGACCGACGCAAAGGCAAGCAAAGTAACAATCTTCAAAATTATCTAAGGAGATATTATTTCCAGTTACCCATGAAGAGCCTATTATAGATTTCTTTAACTCAACTACTGCATCAAATAAATTCGCACTGTATGTGACTAGTGAATCATTGCCCTTCTTATTTTGAGAAACCTCGCAAATTCCGAACTGGCGTGATTCAATGCTGAACTCCACTTACAGTAGTCGTAGAAATTTCTGCAGTTCATCCCAAGTTTTACACCTCTGAACCCGACTGCGTGCCTGTTTCCCAATATCTCCTTTATCTCAAATCCAGAAATGATTTAGCTCTGTTAAAGCTTCAGCGCCATTCGTAATTTTCTTGGAATTAGATAATTGTTCACTGACTCAATGCTTCTATATTTTGGGTTGGCTTTTCCATCAACTAACCTTAAATTTGTAATTCCCACAGATGTTCAGTCACTTTTTATGCACCACAACATTGGGAGGTGCTTGCTGCATCGTCCGCATTTTAGAGTAATCACACGCTCTGAGCGTAACAACATAAAAGAGAAAACTAAAAAGAAATACCAGAGAAAGGTACAAGCAATTTCTAAAAGAAGAATAGAAAACGGGGCGTTTCATGCAAGAATCTCACGAGAATGGGTACTTACCAATTTTGAAACAGAAAACGAAGTACCTATCTCTCAACTTGCTAACCTGTGACGTCACCTACTGACAGCTTAAGCAAAAAGACACCCAGCTGCTTAGTTGACCACTTGGCGTAATTAACTCACAATCGCCACTATTCACACTTATTTGGGTATTTTGTTAACCCCTTAAATTGCTCTAGAGATCACTTCCAGATCTATTTCACACTCTCACTCCCAGTACTCGGAATAGAAACGAAAGAGGAAAGGTTCTCGCATTTCAATGCAATCACGACCTACTCAGTCATTCAACACTGACCCGTCGCCTAGCTCTTAGGTGAAGTCGCCTATGCCTTGGGCATCAACGTTACCAATTAGTCTATTAGCAATCTCCCTCTTTCGCCATCATTAAAGACATTAAAATCATGCTGCCACCATTTAAAATCAAAAGACACCCGCTGCCGCCATTTCATTCAGACACGGCTGCCACCATTAAATTCTGTAACGAGGACAGAATTAACACCTTTTGAAGGTGTACGAACGGCCCAACGACTATTCATGAAACGATCGCGAGTGAACGTCTGCTCACGCAAATACTCCAGATCTATTTTTCTCCTTTCTCTCTCCTCACCTGCAATGCCCTCTCTCTCTGTGTATCGCTCATCGTTTTCAGTTCACCCACCCGAATCAAAATTTCATTCTCACCAAATCAATTAATGGACCATTTAAAGAAACGCAGTTTCTACAAAATAAGTTTATTATTCAAATAACCCAACAAGAAATGAATAAAACAAGGCAAAGACTAAAATGCATTAAATGAAATATCGAGTTAGATAACTAAACTCTGAACCGCAAAACACTTCTGATTAAAGAAGTCTCACTATGGCTAATAGCCTGAAAATATCCAAACTCACACTATTTCCAAATCAATAATTAGTCATGTCAAAACTAGTCTACCAGCATGTTACCTCAACAGTCCACATTGTCCACCGACATCTGTCCACAGACATTCGTCGGAAGAATCAAACATGATAGAAAACTTCTAAAAATATATGAAATGCAAACACAATAATGGAAAGTGTAAAATGTATAGCCAGATATGGCAAACGTACATGACAAAATAATAATATAAAAGAGGTAAAGGAATATTCATATTAAATCTCCCACACCAGTTCAAAAGTTCATAATGATTAGAAAATCAAAAAATCACAAGTTCAATTTTCTCCTATAAAACAGATTTCAAACTCTACCTTATCTGCCGATTCAAAGCCTGGATCCTTCAGTTACGTTCAGATAACTGCAGTTCTATCACGTTAATGAACGATCAAATCCCACTTTTAGGCAGATTTGGCGTAATCTAGATCAAATTAACACGTACTACACAACATACATAACACTTTCGGAAGATCACCTGACCGCAATATTGTTGAGGAATCAAAACTATTTGTTGAACACAAAGATTTTACCGAGCCCTCGACCTAGTTCCATCTGACTCCACAAATTCTTTCCATCACATCTTAAAGCATTGAAGCTATGAAATGCATAAGGTGTCCTTAAAATTTGTAGCAGCTATATTTTCTGAAATATATATATATATATATATATATATATATATATATATATATATATATATATATATATATATATATATATATATATATATATATATATAAGTTTTTTAGTAAAGATAGTTAGAACTTTCTAATTCTACACAGACACAGGTACAGTATATATACATATATATATATATATATATATATGTATGTATGTATATTTATGTATATATATAATATATATATATATATATATATATATATATATATATATATATATAGATAGATAGATAGATAGATAGATATGTGTGTGTGTAAAATTGAAAGTTTCTATTGTGCTGCTAAAAATCTATATATGCACCTGTTCGCGAACAGTTGTTGGATTACATTGTTCTGTGGCAAATTCAAGTTCACGGGATTGCATGAAAGTGAGTTATCAAATGATTTATTACATTGAGTTGAAGATTTTTCTAAGAGCATAACTCATTTGAAGAATGATTAACTGTTAAGGTCAGATTCATTAGGGGCCTGCAAGAGATAGACTTGACCAGGCGGGTAATCGCACTTAAGAATGGAACCCCAAGATGAAGGTCATATTCTAATTATCTCAAAAAGTAATACGTGACTATTTCTAGAATGCTGGTCTCCATCCAGCTAAAATAAATTAGATATTTCGTTAGATATGGTTTTAGATTAGTATATTTGTATACAACTGGGAATCGACAGGAAACTAAGGTTGTGGAAAATATCCCATTTTTATTTACCTTATTAGCGCAGTTTGGCAGCTACGCTTTCATTTTTCATACATTTTTGTTCTAATTTGGTCTGTTTGCATGTTTGTTTGAAAATTACTAATATAAGCGTATATTACAGCTACCACAAATCAGATATTTACATGGTATATAAAAGATACTCAAACATCTCCCAAAATCTAAGGTAATTAAATAGGAAAGATATCAAGAAATATGAGGGCAATATCACACAGATATTAATAAATGGTGCTTGAGCGAAAATAAACAATCACAAAGATCAACAAAGAAAATTAGGTAATAAGGAAAACTGGAAGCAAGAATATGCCAGAACAACATGGCGAGGATTCCAACTTGTATATTGCACCAAAATGGCAGGGTCCCAAGTCCATTTGTGGCGTAAGAGGGAGTTCAAAGTGAATAATCAAAGAAGAAGGAAGAGTAAAAGGAGAACTAGGAAAGGCTGAGAGTCCTTCCAGAAGGAAGTTGAAGGGAAAAAGTTATCCTGCGTCTGAGAGGAAAGTATAACATTCTGAAAGTTATATCGCACTGCCTGCCTGTATATATTTATTAGGCTCTGGTGGAAAGTTAGTTGTGATCTTCTCTTACTCTTTCTTTAAAGTACATACGTATAATGCATCGCTTTTACTACAATAAACATTATGAACACACACACACATATATTATATATACATATATATATATATATATATATATATATATATATATATACAAATATATATATATATATATATATATATATATATATATATATATATATATATATATATATATACAGTATATATTTATATATATTTTATGAAATGGAGGTTACAGACTACACATCTAGAACTGGTGGTGTCCCCAATAACACTTTCTCTCTCTCTCTCTCTCTCTCTCTCTATTGTGATGATAAATTATTTACCGACAGAATATAAAATATTTCTCTTCTTCCTGAGAGAATCTTCACTGGAAAGATATCATGAATTAATTTCAGCTTCCAAACCTGTTTATTTAAACTATCTTCCTCATTATCTCATTTTTTTCACTCTCCTTTCTCTTCAGGGGTGTGAAATAGATTCACTTCTTGCGAGGTATAGAAAGCTGAAAGAGCCCCTTTGATCTCATTCCCTGTGTCTTTCAAGGACCACAACTCGATACAAGAGTGGATGGGGAAACTTATTACCTGACAACCTTCATAACCCATAGGTTACAAGAAGGGGATCTGAACGGTTTTTAACAAGATTTTAAATGGTGTGTCTTGATCATGAATCCCTCTTTGTTAAAGAAACTGAAACCGGAAATTGTCACTTTTCAATACCTTCACCACTTAACAATAGTAGTAAACTACCACTTAAAAATACCATATAGTGATGAATCTAGCTACCTTTGCTTTTTAAGTGTATTTTTCATTTTGCAACAACGCATGAGCACATGATTTGTCATCTGTTAACGTAAGATAATTGCATCCTGAACATTTCAAGCAGCGCGCTAACCGGCGGTGTCAGACTGCTTGTGTGAAGTGGAGATAATAGAAGAGTTGGAATCACATGTTTCAGCTTTCCCTGAAACAATTACTCGCTAAAAACATCACTCTGAAGTTTGGTTGAACTTAGCGAAGCAAATGAAATACGAGGGCCGTTCAGTAAGTAATTCAACATAACACTACTTCGATGGATAAAGAGACTGTCACAACATTCACAGGCGCTAGCAGAATGTCTACAGAGACCTGCAGTGAATAAAAGCACTAGAATCACTGCGCGAAGTGTCTATCACCATCTGAAGAAGAACAAGGAAATCTGCCTGATCTCACGCGCCCTGGCCGACCGCCCACAGTTGTGACGCCTGCAGTAGTGGAACGTGCGGCCACTGTTATTCGAGGTGATCGGGGAATCACAATCAAACAACTAGCTGCTCAACTTGATATCTCTTCGGTAGTGCCAACACAATTGTCCACAACTTAGGGTATTCAAAGGTTTGTGCCCCCTGAGTTCTTCCGCACGCTCCACCATTGCACGCTTCACAGATGTATGCGGCCGGCCATTGCTCATGAGACCAGGCAGATTTCCTTGTCCTTCTTCTGATGATGATAGACACTTCGCGCAGTGATTCACAATGCTTTCATTCACTGCCAGGTCTCTGTAGACAATTGCAAGCGCCTGTGAATATATGTGTGATGGTCTGTTTTTCCGCCAAAAGCATTTATCGCTCTGTTTGAACGCGTGCCTTGTGCACATGCCCCTTTTGATAGCCAATTATACTGCAGCCGTCTATAGGAAATTAATGAAAATACACGATGGTCAGGATGTCGCACACAAAATGGGTTTTAAAGAAAATTGGCCGAGAGAAAATATGTGTTGTTAGAGCAGCTTACTGAACGCTCTCGCACTGTGGTTTGTCATTCATAGTAGCGATTGAGATAAAACTATTTTATTATTATTTGATGGATTACAGGTAATATATTGTTGCTGAGGGAAATATACTTTACGCTGTAAAGCAAATGCTAGATGAAGAAATAAGATAGTAGCAACAGAGAACAGCTCCCTTATAAAAGTATATTCCCTCAGCAACAATATATTACCTGTAATCCATCAAGTAATAACAAAATCATTTCATATCCTCAATCGCTTACTATGAATAAAAGCTAAACCAAAGTACGAGGGGCGTTCAATAAGTAATACAACAACGTGTTTTGTTTCTCGGTCAATTTTCTTTCAAAAAAATTGAAATTTTGTGTGCGACATCCTTAACAATTCCTGCGTTATGTCATTGCTTTCTGTTTGAAGGGTGCTTAAAGATTAACAACAAGAAACTCTTCTGTTTTACTAACAATTTCCCCAAAAGCTTCCCAAGACAAAGCCAATCTGTTTTAATGAATTTTTAAAAATATTTTTGCCCGTAATTTTACACGTTTAAGAACACGAAAAGATTAAGATCTCAGCATTTGTATTTCTTATACTCAAGGAATTACTAAATGTTTTTACCATGGAATATTTCACTTCATCTTATTTGTATATTTATATATATATATATATATATATATATATATATATATAGAGATATATATATATATATATATATATATATATATATATTATAGAGCATATATATATATATATATATATATATATTTGTGTATATATATATATATATATAATATATATATATATATATATATATATATATATATATATATATATATATATATATATATGTTGTAAGTGTTTGTTTATTACATTTGCTGCATGATCCTTTTCCATATCGTTTGCAAAATCAATGATATTTTTATTCCGATATGTGATACCATTTTGTACATTATTTTTCCACGGTGAGAGAGAGAGAGAGAGAGAGAGAGAGAGAGAGAGAGAGAGAGAGGAGGGGGGGAGGTTAATTTTATATTTAAGAAAATAGCTACCAGAAAAATGTTCGGTCAGAATGTAGGAAACAAACAGTAAAGAGTTAACATGGAAGAGTTTTGATTATGAAAGAGAAGGGAAATAAAACGTCTCTTTAAAGTATATGAGAATTACATCGGGCTCTGTAATAAGTGACACCTAAATGGGACTTGTATAAAAGCAAAGTGCTGTTGATAGTAACCTGAATTTCTCCCAAAATCCCAACGCCAAGTATTC
Source organism: Macrobrachium rosenbergii (assembly GCF_040412425.1). Taxonomy (NCBI): domain Eukaryota; kingdom Metazoa; phylum Arthropoda; class Malacostraca; order Decapoda; family Palaemonidae; genus Macrobrachium; species Macrobrachium rosenbergii. The sequence continues at coordinate 68,340,028 of NC_089747.1, read as the reverse complement.
ATTTTTCTTTCATTTGCCAAAATAAAGTACTGTGTCTTGATAAACACAATTCACGTTTATTTCATTTGCTAAAAAGACAATATATTAAGACAGTTTCTTTAATCTAACAAGTATATCATCTCTTTGAATGAGTAATCGCGGATAATAACCTGACATTTATTTTTTTTTAATGTAGCGTTATGGCGCTCCATTTCCGCGCCATAAAAGTGTTCAGGTATGAAAATTAAACGCACATTTTAAGCCTTTACATCTCAACATTTATTCTATTCATAAAAGCTAAAACAAAAACAACACAGCAAATTTGCAACGGAATCCTACGAGTTTTTGTTAGAAGCGAATTAATAACAACACCATATCAAGTTCTTGTGTGAATAGCACATTTTGTAGGGCCGCGCAATATAAAACAAACCTCACAATTAGCTACTATCCTCCTTTTCTTTACTTCTCCAAAATCCTACTTCTTCATAATCATCTCTGTTATATTTAATTTTCATTTACAACAGGATTGTTTATTATGTTTATGACTTTAAAACGTCAAATGCTCCAGTTTAAGTATAAAAATTTAGTCATTTCACGGCCTGTCGAATAAATTATGATGTCTATTTCATCAAGAAATGCTGTTAATTTTCTATTTTGTCTAATATGGTATAAGTAATATTTAAAATTCCATTTCGTCTTTACACTTTCCTTATATTTTTGGCCCTGTCATTAAGGGGTTTTGTGTGTTTTTCTTTTAGTGTTGCTTATTTAAGAGAAAAACATGAGCTCGAACAATGAAACCTCTGTTTTATCTATTGATTCTTATTCAGCGTCCTATCTTTTGTATGAAAAGTACCAAATATCTTCCATCCCTTCGAGAATGATTTATGGTTTAAAATTCGTGTCAGTTTTATGGTTAAAATTCATTGTTTTCTTAACTCATCATAGTTTCCAATAAATTAAAAGAAAGTTAATTCATAGTATTTCTTCACAGTAAGAAATTGACAGAACGTGATGGTGTTTTGTCTGGTTTTGCCTGAAGTAAGTGATTTTGTTCAGGAATTCCCGTAACTTTTCAGAATGTTAAAGATCTCTTTTCGTTCATATAAAAGCAGTTCAATATATTTCTCTCTCTCTGTTTTCATCTTTTTCATATAATTTTTTTCATATAATTCTTTCTGGCAGTCCCAAACTCCATTAATTTGTGCGTTATATACATGCGAAATCGTCAGGAGCGCACCATGACATTAAAATTCCCTTTGACACAAGAATCTGTATAATGTTTGGTGTCTGTGCTCAGGATTCAATTGATAAGCATTTAAAGCAAGTTTCTGCACAAATTGCATTTCCTTGAACTTGCCATGATGAAGAACTTTTCAATTTACTGTTTTTATCTTTTACTTTTCCATGATATTTTCAGTTTTTTCTGCTATTCTTCCACAATATTTTTTATCATTTTGGAATCTTGCGAGATACTTTCAGTCTTTCCTAAATTTGAAAGAGCTGCTACTTACTTTTCACTAAATCGATATCAACCTTCACTTCTGCGCTACCCTGAATTGAAGGCGTTTCTTCGATACCTCTTTACTTATTCAGACATAACTGCACCAAGTTCCTCTCTAACACCATGTGATAAATTTCAACCATTTTTTCTTTCATCTGTATGCATCATCTATCATTAATATATATATATATATATATATATATATATATATATATATATATATATATATATATATATATATATATATATATATATATATATATGTATATAATATACACACACACACACACACACACACACATATATATATATATATATATATATATATATATATATATATATATATATATACATACAGAGAGAGAGAGAGAGAGAAAGAAGAGAGAGATCTTCTTCATGTCACTCCTCATCCTTTAGCTTGAGCACGTATCGTATAAACTTTTTGATATGCTTTGTTCCACTGAAACAAGTACAGTAACACACAACACTGCTGACTGATAGTAAGTTGTGAAAAAATATTGTCTCTCCCCGAAAAATCTCATTTTCTCTTCACTCCCCCATAACTTTTAATCCTCTCGACTGCTCGAGATCTTCAGCGAAATACTTTTTTGGAGATCAAAGAAAAGTTTGGGTTATTCACTTCACACGTCTCTACTGTTCTCACAGGCCCTGGCTTCGTAGTTGCGACACCATCTGGAGACGCAACTCAATAAAACATAGGCGTCGACACCACGCCTTCGGCAGAACCAGAACCGCGTCCCACTTGTCTTTTCAGCCAGAGTTTCGATCTTTCACGCGTCGTTTCGGAGCCCTTGAAGCTCCATAGTGCAGTCCCATAAACTTTTTTTCTCCGACGATATCATCTCCGATCAAAACAACAGAGTGAATCAAACAAAATTCAATATCGCATGCTTTTCTGAAGCGTGATTTCACAATAACATCTTCACCCTGGTAGCGCAGCAGTAAATGTCCAAAAATTGTGCAAGCCAGCCCAGAATTGAAAGTTGCTTGCTACCTTCGTGTAATCACTCCCTCTCAACATGCGCTAAGTTTTGTCACGTAGCCGATCGCAGAGTTGCTGGTTGTGATCAATCAGCTGGCTTGCCAGACACGAAATCCCAATCACTCAACGAGCACTGAAGTGGGATTTCAGTTCCTTATTGCACTTGTTACCATATTTTCGTGCTATTCTTGTCTGGTTGAAATTACCATTTATGATTCATTAGCTAATTGTAATATAAGTGATTATTCTGGCACTAACTTTCTCATTAGTAGTCATTAGCTTTGTGTAGCTATCGAATCACCTTTAGTCAATGATTTGAAAAATGTGTAAGTTCCACAACCCCTTCTGCAGGTAAAAACTCATTATATATATATATATATATATATATATATATATAGTATATATATATATATATATATATATATATATATATATATATATATATATATTTATATATGTTATTATATATATATATATATATATATATATACATATATATATATATATATATATATATATTATCTGTGTGTAGTGTCCTTCAAAAACACACAAAGGAATATTATCGAAAGCATCGTGAAAATTTACTCATGAATGTTTCTGGCGATACTTTAAACATTTTAAATGAATTTTTCTTTTCAATATTTCAGCTGCTCAGCTCGTGCCAGTTGTTAAATACTTCCACTAATATTTGTAAAATGATGAAAATATACCTTTGCTTTAGAAAATTAAGACCATGAATATATAAAATGAATGCATTTATCGCGGGAAAAATTGCAGAATACTTTTTACAAATCGGGGAAAGGAGAAATGGAAAAAGCCGAGATAGCGGTACTGTTATCACCAAAACAACAAATCGAGAGAGAGAAAGAGAGAGAATTGTAATATGTTATTAAAGAGTTGCTTGTCGGTCATCATTTAATAGGAACCTTCTTATCTTCCTTCTCCTTGCCAGTCAGGAAGACATACAAAGGTTCTCGTGGAGCAGCACCTGCATGTAACCAGTTTCCATAGTACCGTGTTCTGCATGGGTGTTTGATGATGTCGATGTACACATACGACAGTGAACAGGATGGTGGAGTCCACATTATATAATAACACTGACTATTTGAGTGTTGGCACTGAATCGACATTTGTATTTCTTTTACAAACATTTAACTTTTCTTTCTCTGCTACGCAACATGTGCACACTACTTGAGTGTTATTTACACACTACATACACCCTAGTAAAGTACTTATAAAACACCACACCTGCACCACAGCTTCATTGTTCTGTTCTCAAACACTCATTGTCAGGTTTCCATTATCTCGCCAATCTTCATTAGAATATACAAATACATTTTCGAGCTTTCCTGATCAAAGCCATGATATTGTTATTATTCGCAGTTTTGTTAGTCATCGTATCTCTGTGGCCCTTCGGGCATTGTCAACAGTAGTCACTCAACGCGCTTTCCACAAAAATTTCAATATTCATCTTCTGCGCTGGGATTTTCCGCCACCATCGGGTCGTTTCTTATAAATGCCGTAACATCATTTATCACTTATGCTTGCTTACTTTCTTCAATTATCAATAATACGTGATTCACCAACAATCCTATGTGTTAAAATCTTTATCTTTCGTCGAGCTTTCTTAATGTTTTTCGTTGTGCTCACTACTTCTATATCATTTTGTGCTTTTCATTCAGAAATCTGTCGATAGATTGTGCACATAGGTTTCTCATTGAAAGACAGAGCAACATTGAATGGCTTAGAATACTGGTGGGAGATTTAGTTATTAAAAACCATTTAATTTTTCCTTCTCGTTAGTATTATTCTCCAGTTCATTTTCTGAAGCCTTCTCTATTTCATTGCTTCTGTCGGCAATTGTCTGCCTTTTCCTCTCACTAGCGTTGCCTTCAATTCAAAGTTTTTCTTCCTCACTGTTCAGTAAATACGTATCATATGTCATTCTGACCATTGCATCATAGCATCTCGTAATCAGCATTTTCATCTTCATTGCCACGCTTACATACGATGTCGCGTGCCGCGATATCATTCACGATATTTCACTTTTTTAATTCACTTCTTTCAGTGTTTCTGTTTCATTTTTTCCATACTTTTTTGCAGCGCAACGATTTTTCAATGTTTTCCTTGTTGTTCGTGAAATTAGTTTTATTTTCGAGCAAATCGGCCTTCGACACTCATTTCGCCAACATATCGGTCCGTACCGCATGTTATTGTTGGCTCCGTGTGAATTGCTTCAATACTATTTATGTAACTGTTCCTAGTTCATTTTTCAACCATTTCTCCTGGTCTTCACTATTTTTCACGAAATTCATACTTTCTGACAGCAGTCATATATTTCAGATTCTCAAATGTTCCTCTCTAATTAAAAGCCAGTCTTATTGGTCATTACTGTCGCGTTTCAAGCGATAATTACGATAATACAAATCTTCTCACTTCAGCTCAGCCTTGTGCGAAGAGCCATGCCTCATATTTACGTCAAAGCTTTTTCAGTTAAGCATAATTATGTATAATTAAACCATAGCACGAGCATTTCATTCCCCACTATTCCGGCATACAAACCAGCCACCCTCCAGCCTCTCTCTCTCTCTCTCTCTCTTCTCTCTCTCTCTCTCTCTACGCAACACACACAGAGAACACGCGCGCACAAACACCATCACACACACACACACACATATATATATATATATATATATATATATATATATATATATATATATATATATATATATATATATATATATTTGTGTGTGTGTGTTAGTAATACGGTTACTAACAGGACTTATTAAAACCGGATGGTATCTAGCGGGAGATATTTATTCAGAAAAATGTTTCTAGGACTAACAGTCTTCATTGTCATCCGCCAGATACCATCCAGTTTTAATGTATATATATATATATATATATATATATATATATATATGTGTATATATTATGTATATATACACACACATATATATATATATATATATATATATATATATATATATATATATATATATATATATACATATATTTATATATGCATTCATACACTCACATACACATACATATATATATATACATATACATACATATATATACATATTACATATATATATATGTTATATAAATATAGTGTTTTCTTCTTCTCTCTCCTCTCTCTCTCTCTTCCTTCTTCCTTCTCTTCTTCTCTCTGAAGAAGCTGCCGTCATGGAAGATCCATTTGCACACGTAGCTTATGTTCGTTTCACAATAGTAAGACGCCATTTCAAATAATGAAAGAAATAAACACGGGAAAGAAGACTTCATTTTTTCACTGAAGCCAGCGCATACAAATAGACTTCCACGATTTAGGATTTGTTGATTTGCAGAATTAACTTCACAGAAGAGCCATCACACACACTGTAAAGAAATCATATCTTTGCCTTCTCTCGACAAGATGTAAAGAAAGGTGCACCACAGCCTGTCGGTTTTCAGAAAATTTCGTGACGAGCTTTCAATTACGCTTCTCCAAAATGAGTCATTTTCCACCAGGGTCGCAGTGTTCATCAGGCCTGACATTTCTAGTAAGTGTTTTAGCCATTTTCCAAAGCCTATGTTCGATCTTCGAACACACTGTTGGCTGGTGCAGAGATGTTGAAGCGGGCTCATGTTCCTTCCTCAGCGAAAAGTGAATGACCAGCTCCTCTGAAAATTAAGCATTAGAAATCAGTATTTCCAGTTCTCTGGTCTGCACAGGTCAGCCATGAAATATGCGGGATCAAAAACGCAAGCGAACATGATGATGACGAAAATGTATAAGGCCCCATGTTTCGTTCATTAATGCGTATTTATTAATCATCAGTCAACGAGTGCCGTTTTCGTCTCAGTTTTTCCTCTCGCATGTTCACTCGATCTTCGTTGCCGCCACATTATTTTTCCATTCTGACTACGTATCATTTATTTATGTATAATTAGTAATCAGCACTTTCACATCTCTTTATTTGCCACGTGCCATACGGTAAAACATGTGTCATGATTGTTCACTGATATCAACTTCCTTAATTCAAATTTTCATAAAAGCCTTGCTTGTATTATCATACTTTTTCAGCAACGAGAAAGCTTCTCATTTACTGTGAGTTCAGTTTTCTTTTTCAAAAAAATCATTCTCATCACTCACCTTGAAATGTTTAAATCATACGGTTCAATGTCAACATGCTTGTATTTCCATTACCTCAGCGAACTGCTCAACTATTTATGCAACTTTAATCCTAGTCATTCAACCACCTTCATTTCGGTCTTCACTGCTTTTCACGAAATTTACCCTCTGACTACAGTCATATTCAGACTTTCAAATCACTTTTTCTAAGTAAAGATCGTTTTACCGAAGTAATTATCAGGAGGTCATAAATTACCCATTTCAGCAGCCTTGTTAAGAATACTACCATACTACGTCAGGCTTTTCAGTTAAGATACTATATAATTGTTCATAGCACGAGTAAAACATTTCTCTATTATTTTCCGACATATAGTTCAGTTACTCAGTTTTCTTCTCTTCTCTCTTCTTCTTCTTTCTCTTCTTCTCTTCTTCTTCTTCTTCTCTTCATGCACACATAATAAATATTTAATATACTATATAAATACACACACACACACACACATATATATATATATATACACATACACACACATATATATATATATATATATATATATATATATATATTTGTGTGTGTATAATACTAAAAATATATCAGACTTACAAATTGGATGGTATCTAGCGGAGACAGCTATTCGTGAAATATAAAGCTTAGATCAATGTTTTTCTCATTGTCATCCGCCAGATACCATCCAGTTTTTTAATGTATATATATATATATATATATAGTTATATATATATACATATATATATATATATATATTTTTTTTTTTTTTTTTATGTATATATACACAGTTAGAGCAGCATATATAGTTACATATATTTATATATCTATTAGTATATAATACTTCAATACATAACATATGTATATATATATATATATACATATATGTATATGTATTTCTCTTCTACTTTAGTCACGATATTACTGTCACTCATTTACACCGTAAGCTTATGCTCAGCTCTCACACCAAAGGGAGGCACGCTATTTTCAAATAAATGAAAAAGAGGCCAAAACACGGGGAAAGAAGATTATTTTCACTGCTGTGACATTCGCATACGTACACTTCTGCTTGCCAGGATGGGGACGTGATGCGAGACTCACCTTCAGTGACGTTGTTAACAACAATAATAATTGCAGTTGTAAGAACCAGGTCTTCTGTTCTCGACAAGATGTAAATAGGTAATAGCACCGCTCGTCGGTTTTCAGAGTTTCGTATTTACTTAGTTCATGGCTTCCTTCAAAATGCACTACCTTCCACCAGGCAGTATTCGCGAGCACCAATACACCTGATTTCTGCTTTCCTAGTCATTTTTCCAGGTTTATGCTCGATCTTCAATTATCGTTGTTATGAGACGTTAGCGCTTTCGTCATGTGTTACGTCTCTCGAATGATCGTTTTCCTGAAATTGCTTTTAATAGGAATCAGTATTTCAGGCTTCCGCTTATGGAAATTTATGTGCAATCAAACAGTAGCGAACATATAAGGCTCAAAAATACGAATGAAATAGCAGCAAGCTCCATGCTTGTGTTCATTTAATGTGTATTTAGTCATCACACGAGCAAAGCCGTTTTCGAGTCTTCAGTTTTTCCACCACTATTCTCAGCAGTGTCACGTACATGAGTTGTGCTCTCCATTGAGCTGTATCATTTATTTTATATAACCAAATAAAGCACTGCATCTGTTCGCCAGCAATGGCGTCATGTGCCAAGTGACCATTCATTTCGATACTCAACTTCTCTAATAAATCACCCCTTATAAAAAAGCTCTGTTTATTGCTTCCATGCTTTCTGCAACGACGCCACGCTCATTTATTAGCCCGTGAAAGGTTTTTCATTTTCTCTAAAAGAAACACTACTGGAGCACTAAACATACTAGTTCAATATCAAACACGTTTGCAGGCTGTTCTAGTGTTTTAATCAGCCAACATTATTTATGTAGCTTAAGCCATTTCAATCACTGCTTGCTATTCAATAGTTAATTTGTTTTTGTTCTTCTGACGGTAATGACAGATCAAAATATCTCTCTTCTAACAGTTGTTTTGTTATCATTACATGCAGCCAAGGAGTAGATAAATACAAATTTCTAAACACTTCACTATTTGTGCATGAATAATACACATAGCATTTGCTGTCAAATAGCTTTCTTTCAGTTACGATACTGTTATAATAGTTCATAATATTGTTATTTCCTCTAAAACATTTCCACTATTCTGGTAAGTGAGAACAGTTAATATTTCATGGAGATATTCGCAGGGCTGGTTAGGTGCTTCTTGGACAAACAAAGTCATTACTGGTTCGCACGAGCAGACGTGGTCTCGGCCGTATTTAGCAGATCTGTGCTGGCACTTTTAATTCATAATGCCTAGTTTCTCCCGTGAGCCCTCACCGCCCACGCTGCTGCCTCTTCAGGTCCACTGTGCTTTTTCTTCCGTTTTTTTTAGCTGTTTCACACGGGAGTACATGATTTTTTAGAGCAGCGCCAGCCTGGGCCAGCTCAAATGTCATAGTAAGAAGAAATGCAGCATGAAGGCAAATTTTTCACAATAGTTCAGACGTTTGTTGGTGTTCTCAGTAAAGAAAACTCATATTTTCCCTGTGCCTTATGATCATTTTTCCAATAGTGCTTGTTAATGTTTGAGTACACCTAGCATTGCTTGTTTCAGCTTCACATGAGCCTGCCAGTTTTCATAGTGTTCTTCTTCTCACACCAGACACCTGCCAATCTGGTGGATTCAAATGGTGTTTTAAAATAGCCTAGCTGTTGATTGCAATAGTAGCCACATCCGGGGATCAATATTTTCTTCCTCATTAAATGCCCTTTCATTCTTTCTTCTCCTCAAGTTTGGATGTGTGCTCACTCTCATCAATACTAGTACCATTTGCAATCACTCTAGTTCAGTCAGGATCGTAGCTCTATAAGTTTCGACAATAACCCTGTTATTACCCTCATTTTTATTTTTTTCTCTACAGACTGGAGAATCTATGTATGTATGAATATGTGTCTCTCCTCATATATCTGAATTTGGGTTCTTTCCTTCCTTTCTACCAGACATCTGAAGAAGTAGTTTTTTCCTCCTTCTTTCGTTCGTTGTGCCCAGCACGAAAGCTCGCAGCATGTTAGTCCAGCCTTCTTTCTGGCAACATGATTTCAAAGAAGCCGCCACTCATCGTGTATATACATGTAGCATACAACAGCGTTACATTACATATTTATGCATGTATGTAAATTATTCGAGGTGTGTGTGTTTTACACACACACACACAACACACACAAATAGTGTCATAGCTGTAGTTACAGTAGTGTTATCAAAGTGAGTTATTCAGAAAACAGCAGTTAATGTAGCAAAACTTTATTTGTTTGATATGTTTTCTGCAACATCATTGCACGCCAAGGTTTAAATTATGTGTCCAAACTTAACTTATAACTTGAAATCTATAAACTAGTTGTAATAACAATAGTAAAATAATTATAACGAGCGGACAACACAATAGCTGAAGAAGAGAAATTAAAATTATGTGCAGAGCAGTTGCAAAAAGTTGGAGGCAGACCAAATAGTAGTCAGTCCAGCCATAAAGATGAATAGCCTGTGTGGAATGTCTGGGTGTTTAACGAATATGGTGGATTTAAAGTGGTGAGTTCCCTCTGTGTGGGAAGATATGATTTTGTACTGGGGAAGGATGGTCAGTGCAACAGCATTACAGAGTGGCAGATTGCTCGACACTGACTTCGGTGACAAAAGAGCTCGGACCCAGCAACAGCTTTGTGTCCAGCGGGTCTCTTCAGCTCACTGCATGTACTGAAAAGATGCTGACACAAAAGTACAATCTGTGTCTTCATATGTCTGAAAGAACCCATTGCCAGAGGGCTTTGAACAAGCTCAATCGTTGGTACTCCTAGCCATTAATAATTGGTTGTATCGAAATTTGTCATTGTAATGAAAAAGGAGGGCCTTGTTAAAAATAATTTCGGACTATGTGCAGTTATTGGGAAACTATTAGTTATTGAAAAATTGTAAGAGAAATTAATTTCCTTTCAGAAAGGTGTTCAAGAGGATATCAAGGAAAGAATTTCTGTGAGACAAAGTGATGAATTAATTCTGCATTAGAATAACAAGAACTATAAAAGTTAATTTCAGATTCAAGAGGTATTCAGTGTCACTCAAGAATAACATCTTCAGTAACTGTACATCCGTGAGTAGCTTAAGTTTCATCAGAAATTAATATTTGATGTTGTATTACCTAGTTCACGTTCAGTGAGTTAGTCATTCGTGGGGTCAAACAGAACGTTACTTCTAGATGTGACCAAAGAGTAATTTTCCAAAGGGGAAAAAGGTCTTATGACAAGCCAAAACACATTGCAGATTGGCTTTTCAATGGACAAACAGCAGTGCCCAATTTATACTGATTCTTTCCAGTTCACACAGCTGCAGTAGCTTTCAATTCATTACACAATCAAACTTATGCATAACATGATCAGAGTACGAGCAACACAGTGAAACATTTTGTCTTTCTTTCTGTGGAAAGGGGACAAAGCTACAGAGCTCCAATTACAACAAACACTGCACCGGTTGCCAGACCGGCAGCGCTTAAACAAACGAAATGAGTTGTTTCTAGAACAGAGCAGTGATTGTTAGTCTTCAAGCCTGTTCACTTACTTTTAAAGATGACAGAGTGAAAGCAGCTCCGCAGAACATCATTATATGTGTTGCCGATTTACTACGTTGGCTATTAAAAATGAGTTATTAATTTAATACACAAAGGTCATTTGAACATAAATTTCCTATGAGGACATTAGCATACATGCTTAACAATATTTATTACAAATATAGCACATGATAAAGGAAGAGAAGAGAACAAAGTTACACATGACATACATATTACAAGGCAATATCATGTATACATATATATATATATATATATATATATATATATATATATATATATATGTATATGTATGTATGTATATATATATATATATATATATATATATATATATATATATATATACATATATAGCAGTTATATATATTTGACAAGGTTATCTTAAGTGAGGGTGAAAATGTAAGAATATTTTTAATGAAGCATAGATATCAATCAATATTCATATGTATTTCCAACAATAAATAGTTTATCTAAAACACAGAGTGCCCAGACTTCAACACAGCAAATGAGACAGATGGAGAAAATGCACGCCTCTGGTTCGTATCTACCTTCACAGGTAAAGGCCACATCATTGTTGGGCCACAACAAAAGCGCGTAGCGAACTGTCTAGAGCTCAACTCCACACCTGGAGCCATCAAGCTGTAATAATCGAGCTGGTCAAGCCCATGCCATTCTCAGCATGACACACAGTGTTGTCATGTAGCTTATGAAATGACCAGAGCACAGAGTCAACTCACTCACCCTGACATCTGGCATGTAATGATTGTGAAGTCCTTTTCGCATAAAAACATCAATTGGAACGCTGCGAGCCACGACATGGGCCACGCAAAGATCATATGTATATACAAGGCCAAAGACACACACACAGACATACATATATATATATATACATATATATATATATATATATATATATATATATATATATACATATATATATATGTTGTTATACATATATACATATATATGTTATATATATATATATACATATATACATATATATACATATATATATATATATATTAAAGGATTACTAGTAGCTGCCTGAAACTTGAATGATAATTATGTGTGAGGAAAGGGAAAGGAAGAGAAAGGGAGAAAGGAGGATTTGTGTTACAGTCTGATCGACAGTCTATTTCTTTCATATGAACATCTCACCATCATGGTGAACCGGACAAGATATCGTGGAGACCTTTATCCGCTATCTTCAGACTATCTATCCTTTATTCAGGTGATCACTGTGGGGAGGATTAAAATCCTTTCTTTACTCCAAAATTACTGTGGTGACCATCTCTTTATCCAGACAGTTGCTAGACTGTCCCCTTTATCAAGCAGACACGTGGTGACTGAACCTTGTCCAGGTAGCATAATCAGGTAGTGTGAGACTGGCTCTTTATCCAGAAATATTGTAGACTACTTTATCCAGAGTTGTAGATCAAACCCATGCATAGACATTGTAATCGAATCCTTTTTGCCAGACATTGCTTGTCTGACACTCTGTAGATAGTGTAGGACTGGCCTTATCCAGAAATACTGCAGACTGTCTTTGCACACAGCTGTAGACTGTCCTCTTATCACCAAGGCAGACACTGCAGATCCCTTTGTCCAGTGACATTGCCTGTTCGACCCAACCAGGTATTAAGTGTAGACCGCTCCTTTTACAGAAATAGCAGACCGTTCAGATATTGCTGTAGATCGTCCCTTTATCGCAGACACAAATACCTGGTACCTTTCTAGATTTCCACACAGCCAGCTACATTTTTGCATGAAATACTTCCGGATCTTTCACGCAAAGCCAGAAAACGGAGGCGTAAAGTAAGCCGAACCCAGCCACGCGAGACGGTCATACCTCACGTACTAGCCATGGAGGGGGCGGCCGGTATTCACAAGTTCTTGTTTTCCGTTATTAGCATCTGCGAAGGTTATGTAGCGAAAGAAATTTTCAGCTTGGATGTGATTTACCCAAGAAAAACATGGTTCAACGAAAAATAATCACTGTCCTTTGTCCAGGACAGCTCTGTCCGATCACCTTAACCAGCATAGATCGGTCGTTTTGCTACAGAATGCAGACTGTTCCTTTTATTTGAGACATATTGCTGTAGACTGTCCTCTTTTATCGTTATTGCAGACTGTCCTTTATCCAGAGTTAAATAGCCTGTTCGACACTTTAACCAGGTAGTTATGCAGTGACTGCCCTCTTTGCTGTAGGCTGTCCTATCCACATGCACAGCTGTGTGACTGCCCACCAGGTATTTACTAATTACCTCGACACTTGACCAGAGTTAGTGTAGACAAAACTTTTTATCCAGATACAGACCTTTTTATTCAGATATAGCATTCTTTTATTCAGATATTAAATAGACTGTCCTTTGGTCTTATTGCTGTGGTGACTGTCCTTTGTTAAAAAAGAGCAGTTTTTAAATCAGGTATTATTGTTCTGTTCGACACTTCCAATCAGTACAGTGTGAGACTGGTCTTCTTTTGGTGACTGCTCTTTATCTAGATGTTGTGTGATTGCCTTTTTACTGTAGACCGTCTTTGCTTCAGGCACACAGCCTTGTTCGACACTTTAACTAGGTATAGTGTGGTGACGTCCAGATACAGTTGTGGTGGCTGAACCATTCATTACATGTTGTAGATCGTCCACCAGGTATCAATGAAGCAAATCGACACTTCCAACCAGGTGAGCAGGTGACGCCTCTTATCCGCAGCATGCCAGACCAAACCATCTGGCACAGCTGCTGTGGTGACTGTCCATTCAGAGCAAGATGCTGTGGTGACGTCTCTTTATCAGCAGCAGTTGTTGTAGACTGCCCTACAGGTGAGCATTAGCCTTCAGCCTGACTTTAACTGTAGAGTTGTAGACTGTGTCCCTTGTCCAAATACTTCAGATCGTCCCTTTACAGGTATTGTAGACTGTCTCTATTCATACTGTGCCTGCCTCGATTACTTCCAATCAGTAAAGTACTGTAGACGTTCCTTGTCTGTGTTAGCTCAGCCCTTTATCTTATTGTTGTGGTGACTATCTTCTTTGTCACAGACTGTCCCATTCAGGTATTACTAAATAATGACATTTTAACTAGTAGCACAGACTGTCTCTTTTATTCAAATATTGTTTCCAGTGACGTCCTCCTTTGCTCAGATATTGCTGTAGTGATCGTCTCTTTGTTCAGGCATATTGCAGGATTGTCCTTTATTCAGGTGGAGTTACTAGCCTGATTACTCTGCACAAGGCATAGCTATGTAGTGTCATTCTCGGTGATATTAGGTATAAAATTCGGGACTTTATTCAGGTGGTTAGTAAAAGGATTGTCTCTTTTATTCAGGTGCCACATGTCTCTTTTTAACTGTTATATTCGTCTTCAGGTATTTTGCTCGACACTCAAAATCAGGTATACATCCAGGTATAACATGTTGTATGTCCTTTCTTTTAACCAGGAGCACAGTTGTCTGTCCTTTAACCAGGTATATTGTACTGCTCGTCTTTTATCCAGGTATGTGGTGACAGTCCTTTATCCAGAGTCATCAGTAGCCTGTCCTCTTTATTCAGCACAAATGTATTTCCTTTTACAGGCATGTTGTGGTGCTTTCAACCAGTGCAATAGTGTGCTTTTTATTCAGTATTACGTGTCTTTTCCGAAAATGCTGTCCTTTATCTAGTATTACGTGGTGTCTGTCCTTTAATTCAGGCATCGTAAAGTCTATTGTGCTGTTCGTCACCTTAACCAGTATTATTTTAACGTAAGTTCAGGGCGACTGTTTCATCCAGATAGGTGACTGAACCCATGTCTGTGTAATTGTAGACGAAAAGCATTCTCAATAATATATTTGTATATGGCATTGAGCATGAATGAGTAAGATGAATCGCAGATTTATTACATAAAAGTCACAAAGGAAGAAGGGGTAGATAGGAAGGGAAGGGCGGCATGGGTCATCTGTCAGTGTTCGGACTTCTATAGTCACAAACATAAAAACATACAAACAGATACAAACATAAAAACATTCATTTTTACAGATAAGATACATAAACAAGTGATATATATACATACATACATATGTGTGTGTGTGTGCAGTTGTCAAACACACTCAGGGTCATGCACAACTGACTCATCAGCATATATTTTCAACAGATCTTTCGATCTCCTTCCTCACGCTTCGGTAAAGACTGAAATGTTAGCATAGTTTAAACCCATAAACTAGGTAAAGACAAAGCCAAAGCCACACTTCACAGTTAAAAATGAAAATAATGTCAGAAAATAAACATTTACAAAATATTATTCAGGTTTTCATTGTAATATATAAATAAATTATATTAACCACGCAATACACTTCTTATCCAAAATCTTTCTTTAATGTTTTCCGGTGTTTCAAATGAGCCGCCTGTTTGGGGGCCTTATTACTTCCTTTAGCTTTGCTGAAGACACTTTCTCTCATAGGCAGAGATAATACTTCTCATGCTTGAACAGTCTTCTGTTGCTTGACTATTTATATTTTAAATATTTATTCTTTTATTTTTAGTCCATTATAATTATGATATGATCACGTACATTATTACACCAGACATTTGTAAATAATAGACAGTAGTTTGAGGTATGGAATAATATTGCACTTCACAGATGAGTGCCAGGTGCTGTAACGAGTCGATTTGCTTATTGCAATTGAAGATATCTATTAATTAAAAAATTTTCCTGTTTCTGCCAGATGCAATGTTAGAAAGTGAAAAACCAAAATTTCATAAGCGTTAGAAATAGCAGAAATCATCGTTCGGAAGGGCACAGCTATATCCAGGTACATGAAACCAGGTCACCGTTTAAATGAATATGTATTTTCCTTCTTTCGTTTACTAAAACCATTTGCAGCACAGGGAGGTGCTTTAATGAGCCTCCAGCAGCTATGAAGGCCTGACAGGTTAATGCCAGTGAAATGAACCAACACACACACACACACACACACACACACACACACACAACACACACAGCAGAAGGCCAGCGAAGAAGAGAAGAAGTGGGGAAGTTGAGTTATTACAGCAAATTACAATACTTCACATCATCGATTTTAATGTAATGAATGCTATGAATGAAAATTATGTTATTATCAGGTGTATTGTATAAGATTTGAAACTAATATTGTTACTGGCACAATGCACTCATATTTAAAGTGAATTTGAAGTATAATGCATTTTAAGCAGGCCATTTGACATACATATACATATACATATATATATATATATGATATACATATATTACATACAGCATATATTATTTCGTAAAATTGTTTGTGCGACGTGAAAAAGCTGATAAACAGAAGTGTCCAAAGCTGAACTGAAAGTGAGAAAATAAAGTGAGTTTCAGCC
>NC_089747.1:68310904-68320904 GCF_040412425.1 Macrobrachium rosenbergii | reverse complement strand
AATAATATACTTAATGTAATATTCAAATATAAATATAAATACAATAACAGATGATTATCATCAGACGGCATTCTCACATTATATATGTTATATATATATATACATACATACATACATACATACATACATACATACATACATACATACATACATACATACATGCATAGTATATATATACTATATATATAGCAGTTATATATATATAGCATAGAGTATAGCAATAGATAATCTGAAATGAATATGGGCTATAGTTTCAATGAATGACTATTATTTACCAATATTTACTTCCAAATAGGATCAGCCAAAGATTCTGTAGCCTGTAAAAAGAAAAGGGGGAATAGTACTCACCGTAGGTGTGCAAGATTACGGCAGCTTCACAGCTGGGGCCGCATCGGGATCGTGAAGATTAGGGGCTCATTAAACAGGTAGGCAGCGTCTTCCAGGTCCATGAACAGTTAGATCTGCTGAGCAAGATGTTGATTCACATTTTATGCAGAACTTACAGCATAGATAGTTGGCATAGAGGGCACAGATACTTTGAACATATGATTTGACAACACAAACATTGATTTTTTGAACACGTTTCAATACATTTAGGTTAATATGGATATGTGGTTCTTGTAGTCGAAGTTAGAGTAGCAGTGTGACTGAATGAAAGAATTCATCACTATCTTTACAGCATATAGTGGCCAGCGCAGGCGGACAAGACTTCAGTGGTAAAATACCAAGGGTTCACAACAGATCACGTAGGGCATGGCTCGAGCGAGGCGGAACGCAAAGGGCAGATAAGCCAGCTCAGTTATGTCTCCAACTTCGTTCTTTCGCGTGCTCCTTGAGGCGACCCGGTCGTCATGATGCCGCCGTTGCTTCATATGCCTCAAGTCGCATTGCTTGGACGCTGTTACCACGGCGGCGCAGTTCCATCGTTCCCACAGGCACCACAGCTTCTTTTTAATCTGAAACATTCGCCAACCGTATATCATCTTCTCCAGTTCGGTGTCCGAAAACAAGGTTTCAGGTCACGCAACAAAAGAGAAAGGGGGAGACACAGAGCGTAATATGGAGGCCACATTCTTTGTTCTCCTGGAATGACAAGAAGTTAATGCACTGTATTTTGTTTTCAGTTTAATTAAGCAATAGGTTGGGATTTTGAACATCGTTGCAATATATATATATATATATATATATATATATATATATATATATATATATATATATATATATATACACACACACATAAATACATACATACATATATATATATATATATATATATATATATATATATACATACATATATACATATGGTATACATACATATTATATATATATATGTGTGTGTGTGTCTGCAAGTTGTGTGTGTGAGGCTGCCGTTCGAGATGAAATGTTGATGGTAACTATTTCAGCTGCAGAATTACACCGTGGGAGTAAAAACATCCACGAATCATTCTACTGTCTCATAAATGATATTCAAGAAAAGTTGATAATAAAACAACACAAAAGATATATCGTATGCTTTCTTCACTTGAAAGTTATTAAAAATTTAATTGTCACAAACATCATAATGAATTAAAACGACAAAATAGAGATGTCGTTACACTATCAAGCTTACGTTCGTTAGCAGAACAAAAATGACTAAAAGCAATATATATGCAACATGTTAATCATCTTCACACCACAAAACGATGTTGGAGCCTTTGTGATTTAATAGGTTGTTATTTCCATGCACTTAAAGCAGACTTTGCTTTCTCCGTAAACGCTGTTAATGTGATTACACTCACCAAAATTGTCTTCTTCATGACATGATATCATGTTGTATTTATGATTTCCTTGTGTCAATATACAAGCCTTTTCAGAGACTGATGAAAGGAAGAATGAACTGTTGGTGCCATTTTTCGTTCACGAAAAACAAGACATTAGATACTTGATAATGAAGTTGCGAAAATACCTATGTCGTAAGGAATATTTGACAATATAACTTGAAATTCGATGGCTTCGTTATTAAGTAGCTTTCTGCAATAATCGTATATCTCACACGCCATAAGGCGAAGTGCGTAGAAAAGTCGGACTCAAGGGCGCAGAGCGTGTCATCACCGTCATCCAACCCAACAGCCTTATCGACCAAGAAAATACCGATTAAGAAGACATATCTTTCTGGTCAAATTTCGAGATTTACCATATCTGAATTAAATTCATAACGTTGCCAGTGATATCGTCAGAAGAAAATTCATATTTCACGAATGCAGCATATATTTCAGTCATTTGTATTACTTGCTGAAAGATATATATACTAGCCAGAGCAGAAGACTATTAAACTCAGTGAACTCAGCACAAACAGACAATGAGACAGTATTAAACAACAACCAGACGAAGCCAATGCCAGTTTTGTACCTCGTCAAAATACACTATGTTAAGCTTTTTTTATTGAAAAGGGGATAAGAGGAGTCAAAAATATGTATTCAAACATCTCAAAGGAAAACAAAACATAGTTAAGAATGTGCTTTCTCATAAAAATGTCTGAAACTATGCCTGACGACTTTGAGGTATAGACAAAATAAAAATGTCAGATAACAAAAGTTTAGTTGTTTCTCGTGTTTGAAAAGTAACACAGCAATTGTTAGTGCTTGAAACAGGAGTGACACATTCATGGCTGTCAGTCATTGCCAGGAAGGCGTACAGTCTTTGCACAGGTTAGCAAACTCATGTGCAACTCAGCAGTATTCTGCAGAGGTAAAAAGTTGGTCATATTGAAGCTACTGAATTGTTCAAGAGTTCCGCAGCTTAGTGCTGTATGTTGTTTAGGCTTATAGCTGAGAGACTGATCTGATTACAAATACATTTGCTGAAACATTACACCCTATCGTTGCGAACTGAAAATTGAATTCCACCTTCTTCGCCTAAAATTGGGGGAGCAAAAGAAGGTTGTGGCTGTATCGCAGCATAAGGGGGTTTCATACTCATTTTATGCTCAACAACACAAAGAACAACTAAACATTGGTCAGGAGAGTTTGCCACAGAAATCAGTACATCGCAGTTCCTGCAGTGCCCACAGACTGCTCTGCCAGCAGCCGTGGCGAAAAGCCTTCTCGGTTTCATAGTCTCGAAGAAAAGAACATGTGTATGTTCAGAACGAATAGTAAGTGACAAAACGACAGACTTTATTTACAATAAAGATAAAGAACACTAAACAACTTTTTCGGTGAGTTCAGCAAACAAAGGGTTTGGAAAGCAAAGATCCAAAAGTAAAATTTTCCAGTCAACATAACAAATATATTGCCTCGTAAGCGCGCTGACATCTTCGGTATTTCATAAACAGGTAAAAATACATGAAAATGTTCACGAATTTCCCAAAACATCACTGAGTGTTACAAAGTTTCCGATGTGTGTTAATAAAAATTATAAAAACATCAAAGAGCAGAATACTAAAAGACCAGCGCGAAAGATTGCATATAATTTTCTAAATTGTCATTTGGCAGCCATTAGTATCGTACAATAAATCAGTTAAATTTAGTTGCTCTGATTACACATGGCTCCATATTTAAACTCTACACAAATAGCTTGTACACATGCTGGTTTTGTATGCTATAATCCATATATTTTATTATCAATTAATAACATATTATGAGGTGAGATTGAATTTGCAGCAGCATCAGTACACACGTTTAAACACGCGATTACGGAATATCGTAATTTTTCTTTCGAATAGAATTTTTCTTCCTCATTCCGTCCAATAAGTGAATCATCTCTTTCGCCATTCTCACCATGCTTCGGCGTATCAGACACCTGCTTCAAAATTGCGCCACCAGTGGAACTCTTTCATCAGATCTTAAGAGTTTCTTCAGCCATGTCACCACACAAAGGCTGACTTCAATATCTTTAAGATAGAATATTGATTATCATACTTAGCACTCGTCCTTGTTCTTCATAGAAACTTTATTCAAAGAATCGCATAAATGGCCTGACATTCTTTCAACATTAAAATAACATTCCATATACAGTACCTTAAGAGTTACTCCCAACAACATTACCATCAGTCACTTCAACGCCTTTCAAAAGATTTCTTCAAATTCGTCATCACCAGTTATTTGTAATCTCGTCACCTTCTATCGACATTTTTCGCGTTATTTTTCATCCTGTTCTTTCATTCAATCATGTTTTAATAGCGTAGAAGTAACGGACGATCCGCCGCTATAAATAAGAGCTACACCGAGCGCTATTGCACATGGCGGGTCACCGTACAGTATATTCGTGCCTTTCAGCCGTGCGAGCAAACAGTAATATGCAGCGCCCGAATAGCCACATGCCGTGATACCTCTTCATGCTCTCATCTCTCCATCTTTCCTTCGTCAGATTGGCAGGAGTCATCCTTCAGATGCAAGATGCAGGCCGCACATCATTTCCGCCTTCATAATCTCAATCATTACACATGGTCATTTTCACGAAAGCAGGTGGAGTGTTTTGAAATGGTCACGAATTTAATCATGATCCGGAAAGCAAGAACGGATAAAATATTATAGTTGTCAATGTTGTAATACGCCGTTACGTGCCGCAATCTGGCCTTTTAGAATATGTGAGAGAGAGAGAGATTTGTGCATTTAGTAGTGTAGTTGTTATTGTGAAAGAGAATAGAGACGATATTGTATCGACAGCAGTTTAGAGTCTGCCGTCGCATGTTACGAATGTTTGCTGTTAGCAATTTATATAGAATATCTCCAACAGTATGCTTGGCCTCATCCATGGATTTACTAAATATGATTTGTCAATATTTAAATCCTTAGCGTGTCCTTTTTCTAAAGTTATAGTAATGGCAAACTAAAACTGTTTTTTATGACAAGTGATTAAACTACAGCCAAAGGCACCATGTCCTTTTTATTTTAATCCAATATTAGTTCAATTTTCAACACTTAAAACATTCTGTTCAACCATTAGCCTGAAGAACATAAAGGCAATAAACATATTCAATAAAATTATTGGGGAGTTGTGTGTTAATGGGGAGCCATCGCTTTCTCACACCTCTCTCTCTCTCTCTCTCTCTCTTCTCTCTTCCTTCTCTTCACACGACATTCAGATCGTGAGAGCAGGTGCATATGGTTTCTTCTGGGAGGGAGATCGCATAGTCCGTCGTATCAGGAACTATCCGCTTAACAAACATAAGATAGTGATATTTGAAAGTAAACAAAGTATTTGACAAGGACCAGCCAGCAGCTCACTATTTAACGAAGTGCGAGGATGAAAGTTCTTGAACGGAGAGTCAATGTCGTTTGACCTGAATATTTATATTGTCATCACCAGCTTTAGTGCTAATAGTAAATATATCTGTCTTCATCTCTTGTCGCACCATTCCCCATCGTATTGTGCCGCAGTTTTCAGGAACTGCTTACCTGCTGAGTACTGTTAGCAGCTCAATCAGTTTCTAAATTGTCCTTTTCATAGTGTTAAAGAGCAAGCATTACTTAACATAACAGAGTTTTATAATATTGTTCTGACATTTATTTTATATTTCGGAGCCCATGTCAGTTCAGTCTATGAATGATTTGTAAAAGGCAATGTTACTACACTGGTAAAGAGAACGCGTTGTTATTTGCCATTACTCCACCAGAGTCTCAACGTCTCTTTTGCCGATTCTTATACATTACGTCTCTGACTGGCTTCTGTTACATGAAAGCTCATTTTCAGCATCAGTTTGTGGCCTTCAGTTGAAGTTCAGGTTGAATATGAGGATGGTTTTATGTAAGCAGTAGTTCTTCATTCGAACTAGGGATTTTGTAGTACTTTTCACATTCAGTTGAATCATTTAGATTTTTTATTCATTTATATATATATATATATATATATATATATATATATATATATATATATATATATATATATATATATATATATATATATACTGCATATTGTGGTGTGCTTTTGGAAACAGTCACGGATACTTTCATTGTAGTTTAAAATGATATGAATATATTTAATATAAACGAATAAAAAATTCAAAATGATTCAACTGAATGTGAAAAATTACTGCAAAATCTCTGGTTCAGCGGAGAACCCACAAAACTGGTTCAGTTGAGAACCCACTTCAACGCATAAAAAAAAAAATCCATCTCTACTGTTTTATTTGGTCTCAATGTATGAGCACAGCTGAGGCCACAAACGCAATGACTCCTGAGTGCAGAATGAAAGTCAATCTCGGCAAATTAAGAAGAAAGAGGCCACAGTGTGTGTACACACACACACACACAGACACACACACACACACACATATATATATATATCTATATATATATATATATATATATATATACACATACATATGTATGTATATATATATATAGTAAAATTTACATACATATTATAATGGCAAAAAGCAGTGTTGCATACATAAACGCGCACCCATACATATATGTATATATATGTTTTCTACGTGTTAATGTATGTATGTATGTGTGTATGTATGTATATACACTGTACATACATATAACAAACACTTTACTAAAGTATTTCCTGGCTGGAGAAAATACAAATTCTAAAACCAATGCACAGGTACGTGTCACGTTTATATATTTCTCATATGTACATTAATACACAGATATGCATATATATATATATATATATATATATATATATATATATATATATATATATATATATATACATATATAGTATATATATATATATATATATATATATATATATATATATATATATATATATACACAGTATATATATATATATATATATATATATATATATATATATGTGTGTGTGTGTGTGTGTGTGTGTGTATGTCTGCCAATATATACAGTATATATATATATATATATATATATATATATATATATATATATATATATACATGTGTGTGTGTGTGTGTGTGTGTGTGTGTGTAAATTATCTATGTATAATGTATATGTGAGAAATATAAAGTGACACACATTTGGCGCATATATACTTGTCAGAAATACTATAAAGTTAGCAGTTCAAATTTTATTTGACACTATTTTTCCTTCGGAAATAATTACTCTGTTTAATTAAGCTTCAAAATTATTAATGATAATATCGATTGGCCTGCAGCATAGTGTATCATCATTCATTGTCAGCAAGTAGTTACACGACAGTCATATCTGTTCAGTAGTAACGAGAGGTTTCAAAAAAGTATATCCCAATAAACAGATTGTCCTGTTTTCCCGGATATTAGGGTACTCCAACAGCCACGCCAGTAATCCGGGTCGACTAGTCTTCCTTTCAATACCCATCTACGTTTTATTTATATTTTCATCACGCCAGGTTAAACAATCAGGTTCTTCTCTTCATTATTACACCATAATTAAAAACACGAGTATTCAATCATTTGTTTTTTCACGGCTATTTCATATTTCTTCTTCAATAACCATAATTTTTTCATGCTGAGACATACCTTCGTCACAGTGTTACTTGAAGTCATTTTCCAGTGAACCTGTCATTTGTGTCTCATTTTCTTCGTTTTCTTTTTTCTTCGTCGCCACAGTACGTACAGCGTTAATGACCAGAACGCCAGCAGCTTCGAGCGAACGTTGAACTAGCAAATAGTACTCGAGAATAGGCGGGAGGCAAAAGCCACCAGAGCCACGGCAGAATCTCGAATTTATAAACAATCGTTTCAGACTATTCGGGACAGACACACAGGACATTCTCCTCGCACCATGTGGAGTTCCTCCAGAGAGTGAGAGAGAGAGAGAGAGAGAGAGAGACTGTATGAAAATAAAAGGAAAATCTCATGCACGAATTTATTTAATTCAACAGCCGGAAGACAGTGAGTAGCAGAAAGGAGAGAGAGAGAGAGAGAGAGAGAGAGAGAGAGAGAGAGAGAGAGTAGAGAGGCAGAGAGAGAGATTCACTTTAAAAAGGGCTTTCTGCACACTAGCCCAAGTAAAAAGCAGACAAACAAACAAATAAAAACCTAGAAAAGTTCAAATATATCACTTCAAGTCGTACCAGTCATCTCTCTTGATATCTGTGCTTTTTGGATAATTCAGCAGCTTAGCAGGAAGACCAGGCGAGGCATGTCTCAGTAACGGTGTCATCAACTATAATAGTGGATCAGTGTCAGTGAGCCGGACCGACGTTGTTTGACGTATTTTCCGACATTACCAACTTCTCGATGGTCGAAATATATTGTTGAGCGAGGTTCAACACACAAGGGTTCGGTTAACGGTGCAACCAGTGTCGAAGAAACATACGATCAAAGCCGCGTGTTTTTCCTGTCACAAGTCGACTGTACTTCATCCACGGTCTTTCTTTTATGTAAATTCATGAATATTTTGTTGGTATTTCAGTTATCCCGGCAGGCCAGTTAGCAAATATAATATGACCGTCAAACCCCGAATCTGGTCGAATACAGTTTCTTTGCGCTTTAGTTTCGCAGTAATAATAACGTGTTACCTTGTCACTTCAGTCATTGGTGTTGTATCTTGGCGAGCTCTTCTGTTATTAATGTCAATATCAAACCATAGATATCGTGCTCAGTTTCATTCCGAGGCAGTGTTTCTCATAGCAACTTATTCATTATAGCCATTGTATTCGTCGTTGGTCTTTCTTTTGAAATGTAATTTAATTTGCTTGCACTGGCTTTTACAGTTATTAACATGAGACGAATGTTCGATCATACTAAGTTTTCACGAAACAGCATTGTTGAAGCTCGTTAGCAATTGCTTGCTCTTCCACGCCTGTCTATTGGCGTGCTCTTTGACAGCGATGAAAAGAACTAACTTTATGCCTTTTCAAATTCATTCTTCAGCCATCCGCCGCCCGTATATTCAAAGACAAGAAAAGGCATAGTTTTTCAATACGCAAATGCCATCTGTGCCAAGGACATTGAACTTTCGAATACGAACAGATTTCGACCGTGCCTTCGACAAAATCTCGTCTTTTTTCTCCTAGTGTCACAAGTGAACATATATTTGAACAGTAAGACAGCACTATTTTATTAATGTTATTTTTAATTACGGAATTATTATTCTTAAAGAAGTAAAAAAAAAGTCAAGACTTTTTACTTTAAAGAATAATAATTCCATATTAATTGAGTAACGTGAATAGAATGAATGCTGTATTACACTGACAAATATATTATGTACTTGTATTTTCGGAGAAAAAAGATAAAGTTTTATCAAGAATTTTTGAGAATCAAGAATCTGTTCAACTATTCCAGAAATTCCAATATCGGAATTCTTAACAAGATGGCATTTGCATTATTGGAAAAACTTATGCCTTTTCTTGTCTTTTGAAATCTATGGGCGGCGTTAATTGAAGAATGAGATTTAGCTCAAAAGGGCATAAAAAGAGTTAGTTCTTCATCATATCAAAAGAGCGCACCAGTAGACAGATGTGAAACTAATTTCCAAGTGTTTCTGCAAAATCAATTCATTTCTCTAGAGGAGAATAACAAATGCTGTTTCACACAAAGCTTTAGTATGTCGAAACGATCATCTAAAAACACAACTCGTATTTAATAATATATAAAAATAGTGCAAAACCCCAAATTAAAAATTACATTTCAAAGAAGATAACGACGAGAGATTCTAATCAATATAATGAATAAATTGCCTATGAGGAAACCTACCGCCTCGGAATAAGAGAAACTCTAATTTACCCACATTATCCTATAGTTTGATCATGACTGCATTAATAGCAAGAAGAATAATTTCGTAGGAGGCGTTTTTGCAACACCCACGTAGGCAGGAATTGATAAAGGTAGCACGTTGTGGTACTGCTACAGAATAAAACAAAAAGGAAACTGTATTCATTCAAAAGATTCAGGGTTTACGATACAGTCATAATTATATTTGCTAATAATGCCAGGGATGCAAATAAAACAGGGAAATGTATAAAATGTGAGATTCATAGATTTACATAAAAAGAAAGACTCCAAAAATGGATGAAATTTTGGGTCGACTTGTGACAAGGAAAAACCGCGAGAAAACGACAAATAAATATATTTCCTTTTCGGTTACTGGGTTCGCACCCTGGC
>NC_089747.1:68300904-68305904 GCF_040412425.1 Macrobrachium rosenbergii | reverse complement strand
GGTAATCTATGTTTAGGCGTATGAAACTGCTGATGCTATTCAAAGAGTTCAATCTCACCTCATA
The DNA here is from genome assembly GCF_040412425.1 of Macrobrachium rosenbergii. Classification (NCBI taxonomy): domain Eukaryota; kingdom Metazoa; phylum Arthropoda; class Malacostraca; order Decapoda; family Palaemonidae; genus Macrobrachium; species Macrobrachium rosenbergii. The sequence continues at coordinate 68,305,840 of NC_089747.1, read as the reverse complement.
AGTATGATTGGTAATTGATATGTAGAAATATGCGTTTGAATACAAAACCAGGCATGCACAAGAAGTATTTAGGGGTTTAAATCTGGAGCCATGTGTGTCAAATTGCCTAAATTTAACTGATTTATTGTACGATTAAGGGGCTGTTAGGTTTGTGAAACATAGGTGTTACAGTTTTAGAAATTCTCTGCTACGAGTCTTTAAACGTTTGGATATATTTTGAAATTCTTCTGCTCTTTTACTAATAGAATGTTTTTTATGAAGATTTTTATTGACACACTTTGCACATCGAGAAAGAATAACACTGAGTGATGTTTTGGAGATTCTGTTTTATTTTCATGTATTTTAATTCTGTTTGCTTGGAAAGAAATGCCAGAGAATGTCAGAAAAATACTACTTTTGCTTTACGAACAATATATTTTTTTTTTTTAGAACATGTTTTATTTTGGGAAAGTTTTACTTGATCTTGCTTCAGTACTGTCATTAATTTAATTTCACTGAAAAAGTTGGTTTACGTCTTTGATGACACCATCTTTTGATATGTCAAATAAAAAAATTATATCGTTTTTGTCACTTACTATTCATTCTTGAATTTATACACACATCTTTCTTTTCTTCAGGGGATATATTAAAACCGAAAGGAACTTCGCCACGGCTTGCTTAATAGTCCTTTAAATTAAAACATACCGTCTAATAGATTTTTTCTAGAGACTGCGATAATACTACAATTCCTACTATGCTTCTTAAACTCTCCTAACCAATGGTATTTCGTCCGGTTGATTTGATATTTCCGACTGAATGACAAGGTTGGGCGCACCTAAAGTGAATATAAACCCCTTATCGCCATAAATCGGTCCCAACCCCCCACAACCCTTCTCTTTATCCCCCAATTTTAGACGAAGAATTATGAATTCAATTTTCAGATCGTAAGAATAGAAGTTATGGCATGTTTCAGCAAATGTATTTATACAATCAGATCCAGTCTCTCCTCAGCTATAAATAAAATAACGCATACAGTACAGCTAAAAAATACGGAACTCTTGGAGTAATTCAGTAGCTTCAATATAATTAACTTTTACCTCTACGGGAATGATACTTTTACCTTGAGTTTACTTTATAGCAAGTGTAGTAAATAGTAGGACACCTTATTATATTGCAAGACTGGATTACGCCTTCCCTGACGTTATGAGGCGTGACAGGGACTGTTAATTTCATGGATGTATCACTCCCTGTTTCCAAGCACCGTTCATGAATTATGTCTTACTTTTCAACCGCAGAGGGCTGACTCGAAACTTGGTTATCTGACATTTTTTTTTTATTTAATCTATACCTCTAAAGTCGTTACTCGGGTCTTTCGGACTGATTTTTATATGAGAAAGCATTTCATAATATGTTTTGTTTTCCTTTTGGGATGAACTTTTGATTACATGTTTTTGACCCTCACTGTCCCCTTTCAATAAAAAAAAAAAAAACGCTTATATAGTGTATTTTTTGACCGAGACAAGGCTAACATTTTGCTTCGACTTGTCTATTTCTGGTTGTTTGATTTCTTTCCTGTATTAGTCTGTTTGGTAGCAGGACTAAGCAAAAGGTTTGGCAAGGTCTGTACGAAAATTCTGGCAAAAGGTGCCCTCGTACTTTTCAGCAAATTATTACAAATTGACAAAGAATGCTATATGTTTGCAGATATGAGATTTTCTTCTGAGCATTATCACTGTAATATTAAGAGATTTTAATCTAGATATGAATTAAATCTCAGAATTTGATTGAAGATTATGTCTTCTTAATCAGACATTTTCTTGGTCGATAAAAGGTGAACATATGGGTTGGATGTTGGTTGTTGACTTTTATCTGCGCCCTTGAGGTCCGACATACTACGCTTGCTTCATATACTTGAAGCATTGTGGGGATAGTACGATTATTTGCTAGAGAATTACTTAATAGCAAACCATCAGGGTTTCAAAAGTTATATTCGTAACAATTAGATATTCACTTGACATAAGTGTTTTCGTAGCTACATTTATCAAAAGTATCCTAATTCGTTGTCTTTCGCGTGACAGGGTATCGTTTAGCCTACTGAACCGTCCATTCATCAGTCATCCAATCTCTGAAGAAAGGCTTATTATGATGACCTAAAAAATTCACAAATTTTACAACGCTAACATCGTGTCATGAGAGAAGAATAATTGTGAATGTTGGTGTAATCACATTAACATGACTACAGAATAGAAAGCAAAGTCATAAGCAAAGTGCATGGAAATGTAACACCTATTAAATCCTGCACAGGGGAACTTCCAACAACATCGTTTTGTGAAGTTGTGAAGATGAGTTAACATATATTTGCATATATATTACTTTAGTTTCAAGTTTTGTTCTCTTGTACGGTAGTTGATGAATAATATTTTGACATCTCCCTTAATTTGTTTTATCGTTTTGGATCATTATGATGTTTGTGGTAGTTAAATTTTTTTAATAACTTTCAAGTGAAGAAGCATACGATATCTTTGTGTTATTTGTGTGTGCTTTTCTTTAGATATCTGTTTATGAGAAGAGACCAATTAAGGATGATTCGTCGATGTTACCCTTTCCACAGTTAGGAGATTTTACAGCTTGAAATAGTTACCATCAACATTTATTTTCAGACGGCAGCCCTCACACACACATTAAACACAGACACACACACACACATATATATAGAGAGAGTATAGTATATATATATATATATATATATATATATATATATATATATATATATATATATATATATATATGTATGTATGTATTTATGTGTGTGTGTGTATATATATATATATATATATATATATACATACATACATGCATATACATACTGTACATATCTATATATAATATGCTACCTCTTCCCAAGCATCCCAGATACCAAACACGTAATTTAAAGTTGGAAAATAAAAATACAGTGCATTGCTTAGCACTGCCTGACAAGGGAGGGCAAAAGGAATATTGCCCTTACCTAATCCGTTAATTGCACTCTGTATCTCCCCCACTTTCTCTCTTTGAACACGTGACTCTGGGAAGCCCTTTGTTTTCAGGACACGAGGCCGGGAGGAGATTAATCTCTGGTTAGAAGCAGAATAAACCAGATTAAAAGAAAGCTGTGGTGCCTGTAGGAACATTGGAATACGCTCGCCATGAGGCAACCGCGATTCAAATAATGCGAGCAGAGCATATAGGGAAACAACACTAACCCAACTACATGAGGAAAGCATCGTAACCCCTGACCGAGGTCTTATAAGGGCCTTACTGAAGGAACAAGAGTGGAGACATAGCTGGGCACCGAGAGAGCCACATCTGCCCTTTGCATTCCCGCCTCCTTCAGAGAGCCATGCCCCTACTACGTGATCCTATGTTGTAGGAACCCTTAGTATTTTTACCACTGGAGTCCTTTAGCTCTCCTCCGCCGCCATTACCCACGCTGAAGCCACCTCTCTCTTCTATAAGGTAAAGTGATCTGTGGCAAAGGTTCTTTCATTCAGTCACACTGCTTTATTTCTTGCCCTATACTTCCTAACTTCATTTCTAAGGGCCACTATTTCCATATTAACCTCGTCTTGTTAGGGCAGTGTTACGAAAAGTCCAGTGTTTGAGTAATTACGTAAAATCCTGTGTTCAAGGTGGTATCCTTGGTACCCTCTGTAATCATTGTCTCTTGTGCATATTTACTGAGTTCTTACTGGCCTTTTAATTCGTGAATCAGCATCGCCACATCGACGGATCTAACTTCAAGTGTTCATGGTTATAGTTAATCTCTCAGGCCTTGCCTGCCTGTTTAATTAATTTCATCTTCTGATCGGTCATTTAATGTAAATATACGTAATCTTACACTTACCCTACAGTGTTTGCTTACAATTATATTCCCCTTTTTCTTTGTTTTTTACGATTTCCTGAATCAACAGCAGTCAGATTTTAGGTAAATATTGAGGTAAATAGCGAAATCATTCATTTAGAGGCTATAACTGTTTAGCGATATGCATTTCTCAGGTTATCTTTATATATATATATATATATATATATATATATATATATATATATATATATATATATATATATATATATATATATATATGTATATATATATATATATATATATATATATATATATATATATATATATATATATATAATGTGAGAATGCCATCTGATGATGAAATGTCACTGTTAATTATTTATTGTATTTTATGTTTATATTTTGAATACCCAATTACGTTAAAGTATATTATTTTCTTCAGTTGCGTAACTATACACTTGAACATAGATGGAATCCATGTCTTGTTAGTAACCTTTAAGCATGTTGTATAAAAATGGAAATTCCTATTGGTTTGAGAGGTAGAATAAGGTTCAGTAAATGAAAGTATATCTTCTGGCTTAATCATTATAAAAGATATTTTTTATTATAGTATGACCTCCTAGATTTATAGGCATTTTTATTTGTGCTTTGAGAGAGAGAGAGAGAGAGAGAGAGAGAGAGAGAGAGAGAGAGAGAGAGAGATTTTGTAGCTTTGTAGAAGTTTCATACAAAACAAAAGATAAGAGAGTCTGATATAAATAAAAACAATCAGACTGTTCAGGAGAGATGCACACACACACACAAACAGACCAACGATAGGAATGATTGATTACCTGCGTTACTTTGTAGGCAGTTAATTTTTATTTTCTTATCGGTTTTGTTGTGTTTTTATGAATCTTCACTTTTGCTTCATGGAATTTTCAGATTCTAGTATTACCAGTTTGTCTTTAATTTTAAAAACTTATTATTGCATGTCAAGAAACCAATATCTTATAAGTACTTTCTTTTATTTTTACTCTTCAGCAAACACAAGAACATTCACGTCCCCACACTGCATTCTCAATTGCTGAAATATTTTTCTTTTGAGAATCATGAAAACTTTTATGCCTTTATTTG
>NC_089747.1:68270904-68298404 GCF_040412425.1 Macrobrachium rosenbergii | reverse complement strand
TAGTTATTAGTTATTATTATTATTATTATACATATTATTATTATTATTATTATTATTATTAATGTTCAGTTCGACTTCACTTCAAGCATTAACTATAATCGAAACCTTCATAACACGTACTGGAATTTCATTAAAAACACCTCCCACCTGTCTCTCTTCTAGAATGGTTTTGAAAGTAAACAAAGAAAGGAAAGGAAAAATACACTTATTCCATTTAAACGGAGTGACCCCTGGTTTCATGTACCTCGTTCTGGAATACCCTTAATGCCCTCCAGGACGATCAGTTTCTATATTTCTAACGCTTATGAAATTTTGGTTTCATAGCTTCCTAAGCATTTGCATCTGTAGAAATGGGAAAATTGCAATTTAATAATATGTAATTTACAATAAGCAAATCGACGTTTAGTAACTTTACCACAACAGCTCCTGTAAATGTCACAATAATTATTCCATACCTCAAACTCTGTCATTATATTTACAAATGTCTGAACATAGTAAATGTAAAGTGATCATATCCATAAGTATGAGCTATGGTTTAAAAAATAAAAAGAATAAATATTTAAAATATGTCAGATCCAGGCCCAACCTAACGACGGGCTGTTTCCGATAAACGTAGGAGTATTATTATCTCTGCCTATGAGGAGAAAGGATGTCTTCAGCTGTAAGAAAACAGCATCGGAAGGGAATTTAATGAGGCCCCCAAACTACGTGAGGGAAGGCTGGTCGACTTGCAGAAATTTACCAGTGGAAGAAATTATTAAAAGGAAAGACAAGGTTAGAGTGTAACATTTCCGTAGAAGACGGTTGTGTAATTTTACATTTATATATTGTAATGAAAACCTGAATGTGTTTTGTAGGCAAATGTTTAATTTTCCTGACCGGTTAATTTTCATTTTTTTAACTAATAAATTAATAACTTTGAAGCTGGTTGTGTCTTTACCCTAGTTTATGGGTTTTAAACTATGCTAACAACATTTTTCAATTAAACTACCGAAGCTGTGAGAAGAGTCAAAGAAAAGATCCTGGTGAAAAATATAATACTGATGAGTCAGTTTAATCTGCATGACCCTGGAGTGAGTGTTTGAGTCGTGACAACACACACACACACACACATATATATGTATGTATGTATATATATCATATATTTATATATGTATCTTATATATAAAAATGAATGTTTTATGTTTGTATGTCTGTTTGTATGTTAGTTTTTATGTTTGTGACCTATAGAAGTCCGAACCGCTTGACCAATCCAGACAAAACCCGTACCCCCGCCCCCTTCCCCTTCCCTATCCCCTACCCCCACACCCCTTCCCTTCTTCCCTTTGTAACTTACATGGTAAATAAACTCTACGGATTCATCATACCTCATTTCATGTACTCAATGCCATATACAAATATATTATTGAGAATGCTTTTCAGTCACCACAGACATACCTGGATAAATGGGACAGTCACCGCAATAATATCTGGATAAAAGAGCAGTCGCCACAGTAATACCCGGATTAAAATGGACAGACAGCACGGTAATACTGGTTAAAGGTGACAGACAGCACAGTAAAGCCTGGATGAAAGGGACAGTCACCACAGTAATACCTGGATAAAAGGGACAGACACCACAGTAATACCTAGATAAAAGGGACAGAGAACACAGTAATTCCTGGAGAAAAGGGACAGACAGCACGGTAATACTTGGATAAAAGGGACAGACAGCACACTATTACTTGGTTAAAAGGGACATTCACCACAGCAATACCTGCATAAAAGGGAAATACGGCACAGTAAAACCTGGATAAAAGGGACAGAACACAGTAATACCTGGATAAAAAGGACTGTCACCACAGAAATACCTGGATAAAAGAGACAGACAGCACAGTAATACCTGGTTAAAGGGGACAGACAGCACAGTAATACCTGGTTAAAGGGGACATACAGCATAGTAATACCTGGATGAAAGGGACAGTAATACCTGGTTACAGGTGTGCTCAAAGGGCACAATAACACCTGATAAAGGACAGACAGCACAGTAATAACTGGTTAAAAGGACATAGTAAACCTGGATAAAAGGACAGTCAACACACTAATACCTGGATAAAAGGGTCAGACAATACTGTAATACCTGGTTAAAAGGGACAGACAGCGCAGTAATACCGGGTCTAAAGGGACACACTGCATAGCAATGCCTTGATAAAAGGGACAGTCACCACAGTAATACCTGGTTAAAGGTGTCAGACAGAACAGTAATACCTGGATAAAAGGGACAATCACCACAGTAATGCCTGGATAAAAGGGACAGTCACCACAGCAATATCTAGATAAAAGGGACAGTCACCAGAGTAATATTTGGATAAAAGGGACAGTCACCACAGTAACACCTGGTTAAAGGTGTCAGACAGAACAGTAATACCTGGATAAAAGGGACAGTCACCACAGTAATGCCTTGGTAAAAGGGATAGTCACCACAGCAATATATGGATAAAAGGAACAGTCACCACAGTAACTTCTGGATAAAAGGGACAGTCACCACAGTAATACCTGGTTAAAGGTGTCAGGCAGAACAGTAATACCTGGATAAAAGGGACAGTCACCACAGTAATGCCTAGATAAAAGGGACAGTCACCAGAGTAATATTTGGATAAAAGGGACAGTCACCACAGTAATACCTGGTTGCAAACAGACAGAACAATAATACCCATAAAGGACAGTCACCACAGCAATGCCTTGATAAAAGGGGCAGTCACCACAGCAATATCTGGATAAAAGGGACAGTCACCACAGCAATGTCTGGATAAAAGGGACAGTCACCACAACAATATCTGGATAAAAGGGACAGTCACCACACTAATACCTGGTTAAAGGTGTCAGACAGAACAGTGATACCTGGTTAAAAGGGACAGTCACCACAGCAATATGTGGATAAAAGGGACAGCCACCACAGCAATATCGAATAAAAGGGACAGGCAGCAGAGTAATACTAGTTAAAGGTGTCAGACAGAACAGTAATACCTGGATAAAAGGGACAGTCACCACAGTAATACTGGGATAAAAGGAACAGTCACCACAGTAATACCTGAATAAAAGGAACAGACAGCACAGTAATTTCTGGATGTGGGGCCAGTCACCACACTAATACCTGCTGGTTAAGGCAATGATAATACTACTCTGGTTAAAAGGACAGTCACCACAGCACGTTCTGATAAAAGGACAGTCACCACAATATCTGGATAAAAGGGACAGTCACCACAAGCAATATCTGATAAAGTGACAGTCACCACAGCAATATCTGATAAAAGGGACAGTCACCACAGCAAATATCTGATAAAAGGACAGTCACCACAACAATATCTGATAAAGGACAGTCACCACACTAATACCTGGTTAAAGGTGTCAGACAGAACAGTGATACCTGGTTAAAAGGGACAGTCACCACAGCAATATGTGGATAAAAGGGACAGCCACCACAGCAATATCTGGATAAAAGGGACAGTCACCACACTAATACCTGGTTAAAGGTGTCAGACAGAACAGTAATACCTGGATAAAAGGGACAGTCACCACAGTAATGCCTTGATAAAAGGGACAGTCACCACAGCAATATCTGGATAAAAGGAACAGTCACCACAGTAATTTCTGTATAAAACGGCCAGTCACCACACTAATACCTGGTTAAAGGTGTCAGACAGAACAGTAATACCTGGACAAAAGGGACAGTGGTTATTTTTCGTTAGACTCAGCCACCTCTGGGCTTTATAATTTATATTTTTCTTGGGTAAATCACATCAAAACAAAAAATTTCTTCTCAATACATAACCTTCGCAAATGCCTAATAGCAGAGAAAAATAAGGACTTGTAAGGTAAGACAATACCAGCCGCCCCCCCCCTCCATAACTAATACGGCAAAATTGTAACCAGTAAACACCCCTAGTTTACGTTAGTTGGTATTTTTAGTTCTTTTACTACTCCTATCAGTTTTCTGTTATTTGCATGAAAATCCAAAATGGTTTTTCATGCAAAATGGCTAGCTGGCACCTTGAAATGGCTGGCTGAGTCTTCCGAAAATTACTGACAGTCAACACAGTAATGCCTCGATAAAAGGGACAGTTACCATAGTAACACCTGGATAAAGTGAACAGACAGTACAGTAATACCTGGTTAAAGGTGATAGACACTACAGTAATACCTGGTCAAAGGTGTCAGACAGCTCAGTAATACCTGGACAAAAGGGACAGTCACCACAGTAATGCCTTGATAAAAGGGACAGTCACCACAGTAATATCTGGATAAAAGGAACAGTCACCACAGTAATTTCTGGATAAAAGGACAGTCACCACAGTAATACCTGGTTGAAGTGTCAGACAGAACAGTAATACCTGGACAAAAGGGACAGTCACCACAGTAATGCCTTGATAAATGGGACAGTCACCACAGCAATATCTGGATAAAAGGAACAGTCACCACAGTAATTTCTGGATAAAAGGGCCAGTCACCACACTAATACCTGGTTAAAGGTGTCAGACAGAACAGTAATACCTGGACAAAAGGGACAGTCACCACAGTAATGCCTTGATAAAAGGGACAGTCACAACAGCAACATCTGGATAAAAGGGATAGTCACCACAGTAATTTTTGGGTAAAAGGGACAATCATCACAGTGATACCTGGATAAAAGGGATAGATAGTACAGAGATTCCTGGATAAAAGTGAGTCACCACATTAATACTTGTCAGTTCACCCATGACTTTTCGAAGGGTGAATGTTCATATGAAAAAAAGTAGAACTGTCAGTCAGACCTTCAACACAAATCCCTCCCCTTCTCCCTTCTTCCTCCCTTCCTCTTCCCCCTCTCCCTCCCCCTTTCCCTTTTCCCTCCCCTACACATAGACTGTCATTCAAAGTTTTTCCGGGCAGCACCCGTTGTTTATTAGTATATATATATATATATATATATATATATATATATATATATATATATATATATATATATATATATATATATATATATATATATATATATATATATGTAGTATATATATATATATATATATATATATATATATATATATATATATATATGTGTGTGTGTGTGTGTATATATATATATGTATATATGTGTGTGTACATATTTTTGCGTGTGTATGTTTGTGTGTGTCGGTATGCACAGAGTTCGATCGATGGATATACGGGGAGTGCAACCATTTCCATGCCGAAAGATATCAGAACGAACAAGGTTGAATACCTTATCAGGGTCATTTCATAAACTACGCATGACTAATCTGTAGTGCTGTCACGGGGAAATTTTAGGTCAATTAATCCCGATTAATTGCAAAGCTTGATGGAAATCCGAATAATGGAGATGTAATCTAGGCAGATATGCACTTGCTTTTTATTCCTACTAATGTTGTAGCTAATACTCTGAAATATGGCCCAGCTTTATATGAAAAATTAGATACAGAATTAAAGAGGATTTAAATGCTCTCCATCTGTCTCGTTTATATATTAGAATTTTTAGTCTAGATCACAATGCTTATACTAAAACCTTCTTCATTGTTAGATGACACATATGATAGTGATTATGTCTACACTCATTAAAGCATATCTTCACATTTTCAAATTTCCCACTGTTTCATTGTCAAATATATATATATATATGAGTATATATATATATATATATATATATATATATATATATATTATTATATATATACATATATATATATATATATATATATATATATATATATATATATATATATATATATACATGATGTTGCCTTGTAATATGTATATCATCCCATGGCTTTGATATATATTTACTTTCCTACTATGTTATGTGTAATAAAAATTATTGTTGAAATATCGTATGTAGTGTAATGTCAGATCTCAGAGTTTGTGATTTAGATGACTTCAACAGGTAATTTAGAATTTGAATAACACATGCATTTTAATGAAAACGTAGTAAATCAGCAACACATGCAGACTATGAAGGCTTGCTTCACTTCACATCACTGCAAAAATATATGGACAGGTTGAGATAACAATCACTGTCGTTCAGAAACCAACCTTTTTGGTTTCGTTTTGTTTGCATGCTAGCTAATTGTCAGTTGCGTCTGTTTTGATTGTGTTAAGATTTCAAAAGTTAACCCATACGAGAAGAAGATAACGATTTCGCAAATGCTGCACATGATTACCTGATCACATTATTTTTTAGATAAGTTTGATTGTGCCAAGTAGTTGAAAGCTCTGCAAGCTCCTCTTCTAATGAACTGAAAGAATCCAGGTGCAAATTATAATCACTGTAATGATCCCATTGAAAAAATTGAATTTCCGTCGACGAGCTATTATAAGACCTTTTTCCCTTGGGGAAATTACTCTTTAGTCATATGATCAAAATATAGTCACTTTGAACATTTTACAGATATTCTTCACTGGGTACATTTCATTAATACCAACATCCAAATATTAATTTCACAGTAGAGAAAGAGAATGCTGCACTCTTTGATACAAGTTTCAGAGATGATAAGTTAGTTTCATTTATATTTTGAAAGTACTCTTACAGGTCTAGGAATTAACTTTTATGTCTCTTGTTATTCTAATTTTAAAATTAAATCTATATCCACTGTCCCTCCACAGGCCTTTCCTGATATCTTCTTTAGTGCTCTTTCACGAGGAAATTAATTTCTAAGTGAATTTTTCATAATAATAATATTTCAGTAAAGTACTTTTATAGATCCGAAATTGCTTTTTAAGCAGTACTTCTTTCTATTTTTACAATAATAAATTTCGATACGTTAATTAACTGACAACAATTACCAGCAGTTAATTTCTAAATTTATTCCAAAAAGCCTCTCTAACAATAGGGCGTCTTTTTTCGGATATAAGGGATAGATTGTCTGCTTGTCATCCAACATCGTACATAAATACACATGTCCCAAGTGTGAACGGGGAATTACGCTGATGCACAAAGTGGTTGTTACAGTCCAATGTTGCCTAGAATGCAATAGAACACAGATCGTCCAACTAAAACCTAAATATACTTTAACGCAACGCCTTGCACTGCAGAACCAACATCAATTTTGCAGAATTTAAAATCACAGCTTTCACGCAAGACGAGGAGGAACTTACCACATTAAAGTCCACTATGATTAAAACTACACCAGACAGCCTCCACACAGATATTCTTAGCATAATTATTTTTTTTATATTTTGGTCTGTACCTCAATTTTTTACCTAACCTCTTTATAGACGTTTTGCTTCTCTTGTAACTAATTTAGGTAGGTCTTGTCCGTCGTTATAGTGATTTTATATTGTTATTTTTATTTCGTTTTTATAAGATTTCAAGTTATAAGTTTTAAGTTTAAGTTTTATAAGATTTGCCTTGAAGATGCAATGAGATATTGGCGTAAACGCCGTCGGCAAAATAAAAGTTTTTACATACGTGCTGCCTTCCTGGATGCTCCTGATAGCTACTTTTATGAAGCTTTACAGCTATAGCGACTCGTTGTGTGTGTGTGTGTGTGTAAACACACACGCACTCGGATATCACATACGCATATATATATTATATATAATATATATGTATATTTGTATATACAGTATATACACGGTAATTGGGCGGCTTGAAATCATGTATTGCCAAGACCAGAAAGAACGTTCTTATTATAATGAGCTGAGGTATAAGTTCACAACAGACGAAGAGAAGGAGGAGAAATTCCTTCTTTGGATGTCCTGGTTAAGAGGGAAGGGAAAATTTAAAATTCAAGGTATATAGGAAGAAGACACACACCATCTACATACATACATAGGTTCTCCAGTCATAGGAAAGAAATAAAATGGGAGTAAATATAGGGTTGGCCATCAGGCTTATAGACGGTGAAGTCCTGAATTTTAGACGAAGAGCTGGATTACCTGAGGGCAGTTTTAGGAGATTAGCTACCCCAAGTATTGGTGGGAGGGCACACACACATCAAACTTTGGGAGGGGGAAAGGATAGAAAAGGAACATTTAGTAGGGAAGAAAATAATTACAGTCCCGGACAACAACTCTATTGCACCCATCAACAGAAAGCTAGATAATTTCAAATTGATAGGCAGCTACAAAAACACCATTAGGAATAAAATAGAAACAAAAAGTCGGTAGAGGGGGAAGAGATTAGAGGGGGGTATATATGGCAGCCTGTCTATAGACTGTGAAGAAGGGGTACTATGGCGAAACTGGTAAAATCATGTAAAAGAGCGAAGCAAACAACATCTGGCAGAATGATAAGGCATTATACTAGACGTCGGCAGCTGCCAAACACTGTTGGGAAAATGATCATAAAATAGACTGGGAAAATATGAGTTTTCTTTATAGGAACACCAACAAAACGTCTAGACTGGTTGTAGAGAACGCCTTCATAACTTGCGACAACAACACTATGGCAGGGAACACTGGAAACGGCTTTGAAGACAGTGAATATCTTAGAAAATCGTATACTCCACAGTAGTAGTAAGGAAACGAAGCAAAAAGCAAGAGAAAGCACGGAGAACGGACAAATGGAAGAAGTACAGCGAAAGACCAAGATCACGAGGGTGGGGTCACACAGGAGGAGCTAGGCGATTATAGGATTAAAAGTACCCAGCACACAGATATAATACAGCCGGACTACGTCTGCTCATTGTACGGATACTTGATAATGAGGACTGCCTGTCCAAGAAAGCTTTGTAACTTTTTCATCAAATACCCATGAGAGAGAAATGCTGAAATTGGCTGGTTTGTATACCCGAATGAACAAGAATGTTTTTTAGGGAAATGCTCAATGTTATGAGACTAATTATACATAATTATGCGTAACTGGAAAAGGAAATATTTTGACGTAAAGATATATGGTATATTATTCGCTACACAGAATAGATGAGGAGTGGGCAAGTTTGTGATATCTGATAATTACTTCCTTGAAACGCATGTAATGATAATAAAGATAGCTTTAATTAGAGAGGGATGGTTTGGAATCTGAAATATGACTGTAATCGAGAAGGGTAAGTTTCAGAAAATAATTGAGATTAGCAATGGGGAGAGGTGGCTGAAAATGAGCTAGATCAAAGTTGCATAAATGGTGTTGGGGTGAAAGGTAAATTTGTAATGAGAATACAAACGTATTTGGATATTGACCGGTATGGAGTTTAAACATTTCAAAAGTGGGGTGATAAAGAATTGATTTTTTTCAGAGTGACAACAAATAAACCCTTAAAGGCAGCTAATACTAATTCAAGAAAACAAACAATATATATATATATATATATATATATATATATATATATATATATATATATATATATATATATATATATATGTGTGTGTGTGTGTGTGTGTGTGTGTGTAAATACGAACTCATGGGTTCGTAACAGAATGAAATTAATGCCATCATTAAAAAGCTAAATAAATTTCCTATAAACCGCACGAGAGAAACATATACGTTATGTTGAAAAAAAAATGAACATTTGCCGTTCGTATCAGAAAAGATTTCCAAAAATTAAAAAAAAAACCGTAGATATTTTTTGAAATATTTTTAAAAATAAAATAATTGATTTGATGGAATTATTTTCATGAAATGGAAATAAAATAAATAAATATAAATAAGAACTCATGGGTTCGTAGCAGAGATCCTCATTAGGTAAGATTTTTTTTAAGGACATCCTCCTGTCTAGGGATAACCCAAACGTCGCGTCTGTAGCAGATTTAGCTGACCAAGGTTTCGGGTCACGGATGGCTTCTATTAAGCCTTATAACCTTTGTTATAAGGCTTCTGTTTCAGACCTTTATTAGTTGACCCTTTGAAGAGATGGGCATAAGCATATCGCAAAGAGGTAGGCTCTTAGGTCTACCTGAAAGGCAACGAACGAGATCGTTATTTTATATGTGACGTAGAGGAATTTTAGACTTCCCCATTGCTTGAAATTCCTTGCATTTTTCTCTCTCTCTCTCTCTCTCTCTCTCTCTCTCTCTCTCTCAATTTTACCTAATCAAACCACTGTGTAGAAAATACTAAAAATATCGGCCTATTCAGATACCTACAAACACATCTCATTAGCAGACCCAGATTACCTCTTCCACAATATCTAGCCATTGCCTTTATCTGGCTCTTTTACCATTATGTAGTTTAGAGACTGTGAACTGAACGGGCGACCACTTTGGTTGTCATAAACAATCATCCGTCTCTATCGAGGCATAACTGTAGCGAAGGCCTGAGTAAGAGTCAGCATCTACAAACTTCCTAATTTATTCAGACAACAAATAGACGGGTCAAAGCTCTTGCGAGCGGAAATGTAACGTCCGACACTAGGTGAACAAAAAGAGAGGTCTCCACACAATCATTTGTGTTTGTTGACAGATAAATTGATATACAAGGCATGACTGAAGCTATGGTACTTATAGCTGAAATGTTGTCATTGTAATGTGTAATAAAGATACATTTAACATGACAATAATATGAATGGAGATCTATGCATAAATACGTATGCTGTGTTTCTTGTGTCCATGTGACTCACGCTGGAGATGTTGTGAGAAGATTAGTGAGACAGGTTAGATGACAATGTGTGGGGTCCACATAGGACCCTACAGGACTATGGGTGCGACCCTCTTGCATGTTTTTTTTTTTTAAACAGGCAACCTTTGTCATGTTTGCAGACTTTCTTCTCGAATCTCCAATGGAAGTAGCACATCCCTTCTGGTGGTTCTTCTTTCTTCTGTTTTGGTCTTCTTTTTGATTAATTGGTTAGAGAAGTTTCGTTTGTGGGTGGGAGATGCTGGTCCCTCTGGGTCTCTGTCGGATTCTGTGTTGGTTGACTGCTGGGCCCGACGTGGTGCTGCTGCTGCTGTTGGTGGCTGTGTGGGCTCCCCCGTCTGGTGGGCATATGCACTGTGTTGACCAACCTCAGGAATTCTTCAATTGGTATGGTAGAGGCATTGGGCATGGCCGCCACTGTTTGGCAGGGTAATCTTGTGAGGGATATCCGTCTCACAAGGTCTAAGGATGACTCAGGTTGGCTGTCTGCCGCGGGTAGCATGATGAGCCGCCGCAACTGTTTGTAGATGTGTGATGGTCACTCATCTCCTATGGATGCCCCCATGTAGTTGAGGAATTTCTTAGCTCTTAGGATGGATGGCATGCTGAAGGATGACTTCAGCTGGTCCTTCAGCAATTTGTAGGTCACAGGGGTTTAAAGTTCTGTGAGCCATCCGGCGACTTGCTAAAGACATCCGGCAGGAACTCGAGGACGGCATCTGCTTTGCGTGTTGTGGAGGTGATTTTCTTTGATCAGAAGATTGTTTCCACCTTGAAGAACCAAGCTTCTGGGCTGTGGTGCGTGAATGGAGATAGAAGTATGAAGGTGGCAGCAATGGTCTTGCTGGAGAGGCTGGCATTGTTGGGGTTGGCTGGATCGTCATCTCTGTGGTTACCGATGTAGTGAAGGCGTGAGTAAGAATCAGCATCTGCAAACTAACTAATTTATTAGACAACAAACAGACAGGTCAATAACTCTTGCTAATGGAAATGTAGCATCCAACACTAGGCAAACAAAACCAGCGGTCACCACACAACCATTTGTGTTTGTTGACAGATGAATATATACATATAAATTGATATACAAGGCATGACTGAAGCTATGGTACATATGGCTGAAATGCTGACATTGTAATTCTCTTTTATTGAACGGAATTCCTTTAGTATAGTTTTTATTTCTGAGATAATGTTTTTGCACGATATGTTCTCACTAATGGAATATGATAAGCCATAGCCTAGAGCACATTTAAGGCTCTGGTCCAGTTCTTTGTTCGAGAGGTTTATTACACAATCGTCTCTATGTTTGTTATACCAATCACTTATCTCGATGAGTCTTTTTAATTTTTTATCCAGGTGGTGAACTAATTTGTTTAGCTTGAATCTAAGGTTATAAATTCTGTTCAGTGGCACTGTTATCCAATTCGGGGGAATCCTGTTCGTGAAATTAAATCTATCGAAATATCCAAACTGAAAAAGAAAAACACAATTGTATCACCTCCAATGAATTTAGTCAAAGGTCTTTTCTTCGGCTTACTTCAGATACCTAATAAATTAGTGAATTTCCAGGGGAGGTTTATAGATCCAATGCAAGAAACGAAGAAAGATAAAAGTTTGCGCATTACTAAAGCCGACAAATCTGATTGTTTAGTAATAATGGATAAAATTAGCTATGTTGAAAAAATGGAAAACTTATTAAAGAACATGCTGCCCAGATTAAAAAACTATAACCCCGCCCCCACCTGTTTTTGTATATAAACCTCTGTCAACTTCTTTTGTATTCAGTGTGAACTTGAAAATGTAGAATAAACTACGAAAGTACTTGTTCAAAGTCCCGGTTTTCACTCACCTTCCGACGTGGATTAGTGATATTCTCAAGCACGCGTTCCTTCGTGCTGTATTGGATATGGATGCCACGAGAAACTTTCTACTCCTGTTCCCTTCTCTGGCAGATGTTCTTTTCAACTTCCAACGGACATTGGTGAAATCGCACAGTATTCGGCTTCGACGTAAATTCCTTCAAAATGTTTACAAGAACAAGTGATCCTAAATTCATTACTACCCAGACGATTACGAGTGGACAGTGAATCTCCTTTCAATGAATTGCGTGTAATCTCCTTCAAGAAACTAATAGAAAAGACAAGGCGGCTCGAATTCAATATTTTCAAGAAATTGAGAACAGATAGATTTAATTTCACGAACAGGATTCCACCGGATTGGATAACATTGCCACTGAACAGAATTTATAATAACCTTAGATTCAAGCTAAACAAATTAGTTCACCACCTGGATAAAAAAAAAATTAAAACGACTGATCGAGATAAGTGATTGGAATAACAAACTTAGAGACGATTGTGTAATAAACCTCTCGGACAAATAACTGGACCAGAACCTTAAATATGCTTTAGGCTATGGCTTATCATATTCTATTAGTGAGAACATATCGTGCACAAACATTATCTCAGAAATATCCAAACTGGAAAAGAAAAACACAATTGTATCACCTTCAATGAATTTAGTCAAAGGTCTTTTCTACAGCTTACTTCAAATACCTAATAAATTGGTGAATTTCCAGAGCAGGTTTATAGATGCAATTCATGAAACGAAGAAAGATAAAAGTTTGCACATTACTAAAGCTGACAAATCTAATTGTTTTGCAATAATGGATAAAATTAGCCATGTTGAAACATTTTAAAACTTATTATCTGATTCTAGTACTTAGAAAAGAACTACGGAAAGACCCATTAGCTGATGTCATAAAAAGTTTCAATTCTAAAATAAAAGCTATACTAAAGGAATTCTGTTCAATAAAAGAGAAAGTGTCAACGATTGGCCCATCCTTACCGTACATGTACGGATTAATCAAAACCCATGAAAGAGACTTTCCCATTCGCCCCATTATCAGTTCAACCGGTTCTATTAGTTATAAACTTTCTAAATATCTTGTTAAATTACTATCACCTATTCTGGGTACTATTTCAAATTCCCATTTACAAAACTCTGTTGATTTCTGTACTAGACTTTCCCATATTGAATTATCCAGTGCTGACAGATTAACCAGTTTTGATGTGACGTCTTTATTTACTAAAGTTCCTATTGATGACTTACTTCAATACTTATCACAACATTTGGACTTGTATAATCTAGAAATACCTACCAATGTTATTATTAATTTGATATCCCTTTGTATAAAAAAAATTGTAAATTCACTTTCAATGGTAATTTTATGAACAAATATTTGGTGGCTATGGGGAACCCTCTTCCGCCACTTTTGTTTAATATTTACATGGGATTCTTTGAGTCTAGACTTATTTCAAGGAATCTCTTCTCTAAGGTGTTTTGGGTTAGATATGTAGACGATTGTTTTTGTATTGTTACAGAAACTGTAAATATTCTTGATTTCTTGCAAACAATTAATAATCTTGTACCATCCACAAAATTCACAATAGAATATAAAGAAAATAATTGTATACCATTTCTGGAAGTTTTAGTTATTAGAAATAACACCATTTTTTTTTTAAGTATATAGGAAACCCACGAATAATTTGTCATATATTAATTTTTACTATAACCATGCTAAACAGATTAAGGTGTCAACAGTTTCCAATACGTATCTGAGAGCTCTTAGAATTTGTAGTCCTGAATTTTTGGAAGAAGAGTTTAAAATTATTGATAAAATAGGAGATTCATTATGTTACCCTCCATATGTTTTAGAAACTTGTAAAAATAAAGCACAAAAGTCATATTATAATCCAACCAGTGTTAACAACGAACTTAATAATATTCTCTGTTAACCATTTCATAATAATTTCATTCCTGCAGTGCCCATTTTAAAAACTATTGGTATTAACTTAGTACTTAAATATATTTTGATAAATAAACTAACTAAGAATAGCCCAACCAATTCAAACAATATTGTATACAGCATTCCTTATAAAGAATGTAATAATATTTATATTGGTCAAACATCAAAAGGACTAAAAGTAAGAAGCTCCCAACACAAATATGCCATTTCAAGAGGCTTATCAAATAATGGCATTGT
Organism: Macrobrachium rosenbergii; assembly: GCF_040412425.1. Lineage (NCBI taxonomy): Eukaryota > Metazoa > Arthropoda > Malacostraca > Decapoda > Palaemonidae > Macrobrachium > Macrobrachium rosenbergii. The sequence goes on along the minus strand of NC_089747.1, from coordinate 68,283,825 downwards.
GGATCATTGCCTTATATATATATTATATATATTATATATATATTATATATATATATATATATATATATATATATATATATATATATATATATATATATATATATATATATATATATATATATATATACGATTTAATCTGGGAAATGCTTATCATGAGCCAATTATAGAGTCAAAATTAATTATTTCGTTACTTACTCGGTATTTGTATAAAATCTGACTGCTTGATTCAGGATATCGTAAAAAAACAAGGAAAAGGAGGGATTTTAACTGAGCTGAAGGCTCTACTCACAAGGTAGTCGTAGTTAAACACGTTAGTGTGAGTTTAAGATTATATGTATTTACATTAAATGAACTATCAGAAGATGAAATGAACTAATTGGGCAGGCAAGGCCAGACAGGTTAATTATATTAGGGAACACTCAAAAGTATATCCATCGGCTTGACGATGCTGACACAAGGCACAGTCAAGAGAGATTTCCACGGCTAACAAACCCTCTGTAAACGGAGAGATTTACGAATTAAAAGCCAGTAAGAATGCAGCAAAAAATGCATATGACAAGGGTGAGCGCAGAGGGTGCCAAGGAAGCCTTGAACACATGATTTAACGTAATTATTCAAGCACAGGCATTTACGTAGCAGTACCCTAACAAGGCACTTGGAAATAAAACAGAATTTAGTACGAGAATTAAAAGTGTGACTGAATGGAAGAACCTTTGCAACTGATCACTTTATCTTATAGAAGAGCTGGCTTCAGCGAGGAGAATGGCAGCGGAGGAGGGCTAAGGGCTTCACTGGTAAGAATACTAAGGTCTCCTACACTATAGAACCATGTGGTAGGGACATGGCTCTCTGAAAGAGGTGGGAATAAAATGGGGAGATATGTCTCACCTATGTCCTGCTATGTTTCTCAATCGTGTTCTTTCGGTGAGGTCCTTATATGACTTCTGTCAGGGGTTAGGAGGCCATCCACAGGTAGATGGGGTTGCTGTTGTTTCCCTATTCATGCACATCATTAATGAACCAGTGCCAGATGCTTTTTCTCTTAATCTGCATTGCCGGCTCTATTCCGCCTCCGGCCATACTTAATCTCCTCAAAACCTCATGTTTGGAAACAAAGGGCTCTGCAAAGTCACGGTGTCAAGAGAATGTTGGAGAGATATACAGAGTGCAATTAACTGCTTAAGGGAAAGGCCAATATTCCTTTTGCCCTTCCTCGTCAGGCAGTGGTTAGCAATGCACTGTTTTTATTTCTCAGCTTTAAATTGAGCGTTTGGTGGCATGGATGCTTGGGAAGATGTAGCAACTCCCTGTCCAAGATGACGTCTCCACCTTCATTTTGGTGTGAATATCTATCTATCTATCTATCTATCTATCTATCTATATATATATATATATATATATATATATATATATATATATATATATATATATATATATATATATATATATATATACATACATACATACATACATACATACATACATACATACATACATACATACATACATACATACATACATACATACATACATATGAGAGCTGAATACAAGTTAAAATTTGAACCAGAACCATAAAGCCAAGTTACAAACGGAAGCATTTCGTAACTCTTACCTAAATTATTCTTCTTAAAGGAAAGTCATAAATTCTTAAAATAATTGTTAATAAAAGCACATTTTCTAGAAAGCTTTCAACCTTAGAGCTTCCTCACTACTGTAAATCCTATGTTTTATAATTTTCGAAAATCGGCTAAAAATTATCTCAAAATAAATGCACAAATGTGCAATTAAAAAAAGACTCTCAAAATCACGCTCTTCTTCGGCTATATATCCACACTCACGAGCACACGCACACACAGCCACACACAAACACACTTTGTGTTAAGGCATGAACTTGAAGGAAGAAATGTGCCTAAGTGAAGAGTAAACTTTCTCTTTTTAAGCCACTGGTAAACACAAGTTAAGGCACTTAGTTTACTGGGGCATTCAACCGCAGGTTTCATAAAGCTTTAAGAATGAACGTGAATTTCATTCGATAATTCTAGAACGACCGGCAATAGGCATATTCATTGCTTAAGCTGATTCGACTCCAAACACCCACTATAGATAAGCACATTAAAAGATTCACTCGCTTATTTCTCGTACAAAAGTATGACTTTATATATATATATATATATATATATATATATATATATATATATATATATATATATATATATATATATATATATATATATATATATATATATATATACATACATACATACATACATACATACATACATACATGCATATATATATATATATATATATATATATATATATATATATATATATATATATATATATATATATATATATATATATATATATATAATAGCGGAAAAGGGGGGGTTTAAATATGTAAATATAAAATCAATATGAAATGACCAGGATCATATTAAACTTTGCATTTTTAAGTGAAAAGGTAGAGATGGAAAAATGCATTTTAAATATTTAATAAATTTAAATTTAAATGGTTAGACATTTATGAATACATATAATTTAAAATGAGAAAAATTTCACTGTAGCAGCTGGTGGTGGAATGACGTAAACGAGTCCTCGAATGATTAAGAATGTCAAGCGAGGACGAAGAAATGCACTTTTGTACGAGAGATTAAGGTTCACAACTGCGAGGGCTTAACCTTCTTCCTTTCACTCATCCGCTAAAAAATACAAAGTAAAGGAGAATCAACCACGGGAAAAATCAGAACAAAAGATACAACACTAACAAAAAGTAACTAAAATAAACCAACAAAAAATCAACACGAATCAAAATATCAATTACTGCAATCGCATGACTAAAATCTACAATTTTCATATAAATCAATAAAATCTTGAAATCAACGAATCACCGAAAACAGCAATTAACTAATCACGAAGCTTAAATCAACACTAAATCACAAAAGCTCTCAAATTATCAGTAAAACAAATAGCAAATTCAACGAGTAGTCAAATACCTAAGAAATAAAATTATAGACTGCATTGAAATCATAGGTTCAATCTAGCAAGAATTTAATAAATTAAAATACTTGAAATTATTTTCAAAACACTGGCATATAGAATATGTGAAGCAAGAACAAGCATTAAAGCCCCTTATGCTTACCCTGTTGCGATAACAGTTCTGGCGAGTGTGGAAAAAATCATTCAATAGACGATCATCGCTAGGCAGCGTCCGGATCCCATCCTCGATGAATTAGTGTGTAATTATGTCCATGTTAGAGGAAAAATCCACAGTAATTAATCCAGCACTAAATACGGTAGTAATCCAGGACGGAGTCATAAATCCAGCGTGAGTGTATAAATCCTTAAATCCACTTAAATAACGAGAGAGGGAAAGAGAGCTGCTCCTCGTCACTCCTGTATGAGGTTATGCTGAAGACTGCTTAACTGTGTGAAAAACTTCACAAAGACATTAGCGGCAGGCAGATATAACTACTGTAAAGTAGTTACTATTTAAAAGCAAAGGGGCAATTAGCGACACGTCTGTATGCCAAAATGTATAAATACTGAACTATTCAAATTAATAATTTGAAGTTTTTTCAATCTGGCCCCCGCGGATTTAAATTTAAATTTCTATACAAGACCAGATTGAGCTAGCTGCTTATTCTTCTCAGAACAAATCAAAGAAGCCCCCCGTTGAATTCTTGCAATATTGTCATTAGAAACATTAGAATCACTCTGAGGTACAAGATTTAAATCTGACTGATCAATATGAGAATCACTTAACCCATCACCTTTAACCAAGAGAATAACAGACGATATATCCCTAAAGACAACACTTTTATTACCCTTGACCAATTGTACTTGAACAGCCTCACCAAGAGAATTATAAATAACATCAAGAACTCTAGCTAAAGGGTAATTGGGAGCGTTAACATTGAGTCCTTTATCAAAACTATGCCACCTTTGAGATTTTAACGTGCTCTCTAGGTAATATTTATCTCTGTATTTAGTTGCCTGATCTTGCAATCCAAATAAAAATTCATTGTGATAACTATTACGCAATTTCTCTTTAATATGAATTAAACGCTGAAAGTCCTTACCCAAATCAGAAGAGTCATAATTATCAAGTTGACCTTCGTGATATATACATTCCATAACCTGTGTATCATATCCAAACTTCAAAAACTCTGGTGACAGCACCTGAAAATCATCATTCACATTCTGTTCCCTTAATGCGCCAAGTTCAGAAATGGGTTTCTTATTAGCGTAACATATGCATTGTTTAATTACATGAGAAAATTCTAGAAAATCTAGAATATTATTATGGATTGCTCCCTGTATTAACTTTCTTACCAGACCAACTCCGGACTCTATGATACCTCCAATACCACGATTCAGAGAACCACGAGGATACTGTGAAAATTCAGTGACATCGACATCCCTCTGATTGAAGAATTCCTGCACCTCACTTGCCTTCAGACATTCCTCAATCCATGTGAATGCACCACCAAGATTTGAGCCAGAATCTGAAAATACTTTGTTAGGCAAACCATAGCTGTAAACATGATTTTGAAAAGCCAATAAAAATCCTTTTGAATCAGCTGAAGTCACTATTTCAACATTAATCATGTTAGACCAAATACATTTAAAGATTACCCCATAGGTTTTAACTTTGTCACTTCCATACCTTGTGAAATATGGCCCAAAGTAATCAATGAAACATACAGAAAAACCTCTTTATGGGATTCACATTCCATTCTCTATAGTCATTAGCATTAACTTTAACTGGTCTATTATTAAAACGTTTACAGTGGTAACATTCATTCACAACCTTCTTAACTGTTGAAAATCCCTTAAGCAGAAAAAATGCCGGTTTCAATTTATGTAGCACATAGTAAGTACCTGAGTGATTAAACTTCAAGTGAGTGTCCAATATCAGTATTCTACCGAAATCACTATTATTACTAATGAGTATTGGAGTTCTCGACATCATACCTTTAGACATCTTTCCCATCTTACATTTTACTCTAAGAATACCATCAGAGTCACAAAATACATTCATTCTACTAACTAGCTCAGGAATAGACTTTTTGCTTTCCGTTTTGAAGTGAAAAAATCATGTAAATCTGGAAAGCATTTCTGTTGATCAAGCTTTAGCAAATCATTACTGCATTTTTGGTAGCTTGCATCTAATAAGGCAATTGACTGCTGGCTCTTAGAATTTATTCTTAATCTTATATTGTTTATGAAAAGCTTAGCTTTCATTAGTACTTTAACCGCTTTGTCAAGTGAAGACTACTTAGTTATATCAACAACTGTACCAACTGACATATCTTCAACATTTGCCTTATTTACAACCAGCTTGGGTATATCCACATCATTAATCATGCCTGGATTAGGAATTACAAGCCATTCCAGTAAACTTAAATCTTCCTGTAACATCTCGGGTCCGGTCAAGTAACAAGAGTTTCTCAACTTTGAGAAAGATACTAATCTAGTAGTGAAATCTGCAGCATTTTCATTTGATCCTACGTGAGCTAACTTCACCGAGTGTATAGACTTACAGAGGTCGACAATATTTGTGATTTTATTATTCACATATACACTTCTCTTTGAAGCTTTGTTCTCAAGTTCTCATAATCAGCTAGCCAACTCAAGGCAATCGTAGAATCTGAAAAAAACATTATGTCATTAACTGCAATAGGCACAATACAAGAAGTGAGCATTTTATACAGCTCAAAAGCCCTTTGCAATGCACACTCTACTGCAGTGAGTTCGAGTACAGGCATAGTTCGCCCTTGCAGATTTTTATTCAGAATCTTAATATGGGCAGATACGAAGGATACCAACTTTGAATCTCTCTCTGCAAGTAAATAACACATCCAATAAAGTTTTTACTCGCATCACTCATTACAATTATATCAAAAGTAGACTTTCTGCTACCCATATATCTTGGTATCTCTAGCCTTTCACCATTATTGAATTGTGAAGCTATGTTTCTCCATTCATTTAGCTGAGCACCATGAAGAGTAGTATCCCATTTATCTACATAATCCGACTGTAATTGCCTGAGGAAAATCTTACATCTGTTTAAAACAGGCAAGTTAGCATTATTCAAATCAAATATACTCATTACTGAACTCAAAATCTGCCTAGGAGTATCAGCTTCAACATTTAATTTTACACATTTGGCCTTTAGTACATCATTATATCTGTCCCAGCACATGCCAAGAATTTTAACCTCTTGTGGAGTCTCTGTGCCAACTTTACAGTCAATCTCATACTGAAATTGAGAATAATTAGTAACATACTGCTGCAATGGAAATTTATGCTGCTCAAATATTGTACTGGCTTCCCTATGAACCATTTCAACTTCATCTTCATCTGCGCAGCCAATCATAAAATTATCAACATAACTGCCTTGGTAGATTCTTTTTTTCAATTCTTGAATTTCTTCAGCATCACCATCTGTCTCCAATATTAGCATATTATAAAGACTGCACTGCAACAGATATGGAGAAACAGACATCCCAAATATTACTCGCTTTGAGCGATACACAACTGGTGTAAAATCTCTGGATTCAACATCCTTAAACCAATAAAAGAGAAATTTTGAGGAATTCTCATCATCAATGGCCAATCTGTGAAAGGCTTTTGAAATATCAAATCCAAGTACAAACTTGTCAAACCTCATCATGGTCAATGCATCACTTATTTTAAAATTCTTGTTGTAACCTGGGTGAATACATTGATTCAGACTAATGCCTTTACTACCATCAGGTCTCTTTTCTGCAAGATTCGCCATGTAAATAACTCTTACTTTCGTAGTATCTCTTTCTTCTTTAATTACAGGACTGTGGCTAATGAAGAAATATTTTGGAAATTTCCTTTATATACTTCAAAAATCTTCAACTTTCTCAATGATTCACAAATCAATTTGTGACTGGAAAACTTCATCAACTCGCTTTAGAACATTACTGTTCATGTATTTCTTCTTCAGACTGCACAGAACCTTGAAAGCAAGTCTCTCATTTGATCCAAGAAGGTCTTTATATCTAGTCAACCAAGGAATTGGTACAACATAACATCCTTCAGAATCTCTGGAAATGCTGCATAAAATAAAATCCGTCACTTCTTGCTCAGTTTCATTAGTAACACATTCAATAGAGTTTTCTTCTTCCATATTTATGAATATCTTACAATTATGACCCAACTGAGAATAATCCGCAACCTCTGCTATATCTGGCATGCTTTCAAAATTACATATTCCATCAAGTGTTGGCACTTCATAGTCAAATCCATCAGAATCAATCTCCATAGTGCCAATGCATGAAGTAGTAGATTCTATTTCTTCAGAAATCTTCCTATCAGACATCAAAGATGTATCTACTGCATCGGAAAGATTCGTTATCCAGTCAGAAATAGAACCAATCAATATTAGTTTATCATCAACTCTGTAAAAAGAAGTCAGTCTGTTTTTTTGACCTAGTACTCCACTCTCCATGCTCATCACACAATGCCAATCCTTTGCACCTATCAGTAGCTTTACATCATCAATGTCATGAATTCTGTTTACACCATTAAATTTATCATAAGCAACCTCTTTACCACTCTGCCTTAGCAGTTCTATTAATTTAGACATATGAGGAGCTTTCATCTGAATTTTAATCTTAGGAATACAAATGCAAGTAATTTCATAACTTACATCACCAATCTTAAAAGGAAAACTCACTGACCTGGTACAAATCTTTTGATTAGTATTAATCCCCTTGATAATCAAATGTATCTTTAAGTTCAAGAAATCTGCTAAACTTTCCTCAATAAAGGAATTCTGGCTACCTGAATCCAAAACTGTATCCACTTTTACGCGATCATGTTCAGTTGTCACTGTTAGTAATGGTAATAAAGAATCAACAATATCCAAATGACTGGATGCTGTAACAGTTGATGGAATTTCATTAACACTCTCGACAACATTAACCACCTTTGTGGTAGTTTGTTTACTATTACTAGAATCTGTTGGCTTTGAGCTACACAAAAAAACTCCAGTGTTTACCCTTTCTGCATTTGAAGCATACACCTGATGTCTGAAATCTGCACCCATTACTATTATGACCTGCTTTTAAGCATTTAAAGCACTTGTGCAATTCTTTCAATCGCTTTATTTTATCAGATACTTCCAAGTACTTTGTACAACTGGCAATTTTGTGATCTTTAGCATTACAAAGCATACATGTACTCCTTGTTAAACTAGTATTCAAACTAGTAGCCAATACTACGGTCTTACATGGACTTCCTTTATTAGTGTTTAATTGAGCGTTATATATGCTGCAAGCTTCCAAAAATTTACCAGTGACATCATCTAAAGTAGGATGAGACTTATTTGTGATCGCAACTATGATATCTTGAAATTTAGTAGGCAGTGAAGACCACACAAAATAAAGCATAACAGTGTCCAAATCAATAGCATTGTCTTTCACTGCATCAATCAGCTTCTTAATATGAGCATAAAAATATATGGATCATCCTTACCCCAAACAAACCTCAAGTCAGTTAACTCTTTAATGAGGACAAACTTCCGAGGCATTTCATCAGCAAATGCTGCGATCAAAATTTGTTTAGCCTGACCAAAAGTTTGCTGGGACACATTTATGGAACTAATCATAGCCTTTGCTCTACCATGACATTGCTGCTCAAGTAAATTATACCTCTCGACTTCATTTAAATTATACGGAGCAGTCAAGTGTTCAAAAACTTCAAAGAATCGCTTGCATGTAAATTTATCTTCCTTAGAATCTGCAAAATACTGGGGCAAATTCAACTTGGGCAAATCAATTCTAGTTCTGCAAGGAGTATTATTATCAATCTGTAAGGAGAGATTATCAAGTCTAGATTGCATTTTGTTTGACAGTAATTTAATTTTACGATAATATTCCTCACATTCAGAATCCTGCCTATCCAAATCCTCCTGCGGAACTAAGGAGTCCAGTCTAACTTTATTCAAAATCAAATCATCTAAGCTCTGCAATCTTTGACTGTACTTACTCAGAAAACTCAACTCTGTTTGCAATTCAGCTTTATCCAAAGAATCAACAGCATTACACAATTTAGTATACAATACACTAACCTTATGGCGTATAGTAGTACGTTCACGCTTTTCCGATTCCGCCATCTTTAACTAATAGACAACACACCACACATAAATCAACTTTCAAAAAAAAAACTAACACGTATAACGCGAGAGGAGGGGGACCCGGACACCGCCCAACTTGACACGACCAACATTCCACACCAGTGCTTAAAAATATTAATCCAAAAGTTCGAAGGACCAAGCGGAAAAAGGGGGAGTTTAAATATGTAAATATAAAATCAATATGAAATGACCAGGATCATATCATTAAACTTTGCATTTTTAAGTGAAAAGGTAGAGATGGAAAAAATGCATTTTAAATATTTAATAAATTTAAATTTAAATGGTTAGACATTTATGAATACATATAATTTAAAATGAGAAAAATTTCACTGTAGCAGCTGGTGGTGGAATGACGTAAACGAGTCCTCGAATGATTAAGAATGTCAAGCGAGGACGAAGAAATGCACTTTTGTACGAGAGATTAAGGTTCACAACTGCGAGGGCTTAACCTTCTTCCTTTCACTCATCCGCTAAAAAATACAAAGTAAAGGAGAATCAACCACGGGAAAATCAGAACAAAAGATACAACACTAACAAAAAGTAACTAAAATAAACCAACAAAAAATCAACACGAATCAAAAATATCAATTACTGCAATCGCATGACTAAAATCTACAATTTTCATATAAATCAATAAAATCTTGAAATCAACGAATCACCGAAAACAGCAATTAACTAATCACGAAGCTTAAATCAACACTAAATCACAAAAGCTCTCAAATTATCAGTAAAACAAATAGCAAATTCAACGAGTAGTCAAATACCTAAGAAATAAAATTATAGACTGCATTGAAATCATAGGTTCAATCTAGCAAGAATTTAATAAATTAAAATACTTGAAATTATTTTCAAAACACTGGCATATAGAATATGTGAAGCAAGAACAAGCATTAAAGCCCCTTATGCTTACCCTGTTGCGATAACAGTTCTGGCGAGTGTGGAAAAATCATTCAATAGACGATCATCGCTAAGCAGCGTCCGGATCCCATCCTCGATGAATTAGTGTGTAATTATGTCCATGTTAGAGGAAAAATCCACAGTAATTAATCCAGCACTAAATACGGTAGTAATCCAGGACGGAGTCATAAATCCAGCGTGAGTGTATAAATCCTTAAATCCACTTAAATAACGAGAGAGGAAAAGAGAGCTGCCCTCGTCACTCCTGTATGAGGTTATGCTGAAGACTGCTTAACTGTGTGAAAAACTTCACAAAGACATTAGCGGCAGGCAGATATAACTACTGTAAAGTAGTTACTATTTAAAAGCAAAGGGGCAATTAGCGACACTTCTGTATGCCAAAATGTATAAATACTGAACTATTCAAATTAATAATTTTGAAGTTTTTTCAATTATACATATATATATATATATATATATATATATATATATATATATATATATATATATATATATATATATATATATATATATATATATATATATATATATATATATATATATATATATATATATATATATATATATATATATATATATATATATATATATATATATATATATATATATATATATATATATATATGTATATATATATATATATGTATATATATATATATGTATATATATATATATATATATATATATATATATATATAATATATATATATATATATATATATATATATATATATATATATATATATATATATATATATATATATGTATATATATATATATATATATATATATATATATATATATATATATATATATTTGTCACGGTGAGTATCAAGCACCTGGTTATTACACAACTAATCTCAAATTTCAAAATATACCTCACTTCAGCCAGATACCTGAACTCTCATAACATTAATTATTACGACTGAGTACTCTAAAGGTAACAGTGATCTCTTAAGAAAAAACTTAATACTTGAAAAATCACACTAAGTTTATCAGAATATGTGTGAGGTATCAAAAATTAAACTAGAAACATTCTAGAGTAAAAGGGCATCACTCCATCAAAAAAACTCTAACTGTTACCCTGGTCTTAATTCACTTTAGCAAAACTAAAAGAACAAAACATGTTTATCACTTTGCCTTATGCACACACGATCAATCCTATTCACTGGTGATCAGTAAATGAAACACTTTTTCTAAAAATGTTAAATACAAAAATTTATTTTTAAATTCAAAGTTTATAATTAGAATTCACAATCTGAAAAATTTATTATTACTTGAAAATATCACAACACTTAATTAATTCTTGAATTAAATTATAAAACAAAACTAATTCACAAAAACTTTATCAGGAATTTAAATTAATATAGCAAAATTTAAACTATCTAGAATTACTCAAGATTTAAAAAGAAAATCTTAATAAATGAAGTATTAAATCAATTATGCAATGTTAAATTACCAAGAAATATTTAAAATACTACGCAAATAAATGTTACATCACAAACATAAAAACTGTAAAATATAAAGAGACTGTAAATAGAAAAACACACAAAACTACACATAAGATTTATCAATAATGATTTCACTTGGTCAAAATTTCCTAACTTATCATACCATGGTATTAATAAGTAAAATTCACGTTACCTTACACAAACTTGTGAAAACCTCTGTAAATCACTTGCTGCAGCTGCTTACCACAAAACATATTTTTTTACCAGGCGCCGTTACAAACTAAATAATTTTACTAAACTCAGATCTCAAAAGTTAATGCTAATACGTGACCACAAAACACTACGTTAAAAGTAATCTCTTTCTAATAACGAGAGAGAGAGAGGGAACCAAATCAACTGGTCTCAGAAATCAGAATGAAACAAATTTTAGAATTCCATTAACACGTAAAAAAATTACATGATGTCATTAAAGCATTTTGGCAGTGAGATACAAAGGTTCTAGAAGCAGGGAGGTGATGTCATTAAAGCATTTTGGGTGCAAGATACCATGGAGAAACTTCTAGAAGGAATGTGACATCATCCCAGCAAAACGTTTTGAATGCAATCTTACAAAAAATGGCGTAATTGATCAAGACACATATTTTTTTCTCTCAAAGTGGAGTACGTGACTCGAACAACGCATGTAACAACATGAAATCACTTGTCTTGAGCTCGTATGGGACGAATCGGTATTTGTTATCCAAACCTGTCATGACGACCCAAAACAAAGCGCTCTCTCTTATCTCAACTGATGACAATTGAAATGAAACAAGTCTTTGCTGGACACACACACGTGTTCATATACTACGCTTTTACCAAGAAAGATATTATTCTTTCTAAACTTTGCAACTATTGAAACTGTATTATCAATTCTAAATTACGCTATTAAGTTACTTAATCATTAGTTCTTTTGAGATGTGATGCCAAACTAAATATGACACTTCAACAATCATTATCATTACACATAACACATGAAAAAGTAAATATGTCAAAATTATAGGAGGATATACGTATTACAAGGCAACATCATGAAAATATGTATATATATATATATATATATATATATATATATATATATATATATATATATATATATATATATATATATATATATATATATATATATATATATATATATATAGCGAAGTTGAGGGTGGGTTCTATCAATCCAGCAAACAGCAATTTAGTGAGGAGAAGGACACTTCTTTATTCCTTTCTGGGTGCTTTATTTAGCTGCTGACGTTTCAAGATGTTCAGTCCCATTTTCAAAGCTATATAATAAAAGAAACATATTAAAAAAACAGACTCGGAATAACATAACATATAATTATAACATAA
>NC_089747.1:68263404-68265904 GCF_040412425.1 Macrobrachium rosenbergii | reverse complement strand
TCATAATAGTGCTTAGATATCACAGAAACTTAGCATTAAGCCTGATTCCTCAAATACTACATGTGGAAAACATCCATTAATTTAAAGAAGAACGAATTTATCAACAAGAATAAATCTCTCTATCATCAGATATTCACCATTCCTAATGTTAATATTTCTCGAACGTGCTCCCTGACTGGCGAAAGTGAGTCTTAAATTGAACGGAGGAGAATGATTTGTCGTTTCTTCCACACATTTATAAGTACAAACTAGGCACGCTGATGCAGTGAAGCCGCTGGCAATACACTCTCCCAAGTTTGATGTTCTGAAAGCACAGGAAATAGACTGGTTCTGAACGCCGCTGGGAGCCTGCCTTTGCAGCAAAGGCACATCACATTAAAAGGCAGATCTAAGTATTGCTTGGAATATTCTAGATATACGTGAAAATGTTGGTATTTTCCCTTACATCAGAAAGTTAAGGCCTTCAAGACCTGCGATAGAATATTTTGCCTGTTATTGCATAATAATGATATATATATATATATATATATATATATATATATATATATATATATATATATATATATATATATATATATATATGAACGTTTGTCTTGTATACATTCGTAACTTCCTTTATACTCATGAATATAAAGCCTCAAATATGGCTTACTTTCGATTTCATTATATCTTGAGACTATCTGACTTTAAAAGGGAGTTATTATTGATTGGTGCTTCCAAGTCATTCAAAATGCAAATGCACCTATAATTCTTTTTGGGTGTAGGGCATTACCAAGATATAGTGATTTCGTTATTTAACGATATTTGTTACTCTGTATTATTCACACACTCACATGCACACACACAAAACACGCTCACACACACACACACACACACACACACACACACATATATATATATATATATATATATATATATATATATATATATATATATATATATATATATATATATATATATATATATATATGTGTGTGTGTGTGCGTGTGTGTGTGTGTGTGTATGTGTGTGTGATCGATTTTATATGTAAGGATGCAATGATACTTGCGTTATAGCGACCATACCAGTTGTGTATTACGAATTTATATCTTGTTAACATTGGCTAATAAATCATTATTAATAATTCAAATATATCTATGAACGAATATCAAGCAATTTTCAATATAAAAAAATGAAATGTCGCAGTAGATAGTTTATAATACAGAGCCAACAGGTGAAAAAACGAGTAACAAAAAATGGATTCACATCTCGCTTCTGGAAAGACATTTAATTCCGAGCGGCTCCACATAATTGCTTTTACATTTTTGTAGGAGAAGTGTAATTGCAATTTCAATATGAAAGATCCTAATTGAACGACACAATGGAAAACTACGATCATATTTATCTTAGTTTAAATGTTTGTTCATTTAACCTTCATCTTATATTATATCCAAAATGTTAACGCCTGGAATTGATTAGGTATTTAAACCTTTCTGTCCGTGATTCTGTCCGTTTGTTCGTTTCTCCCCACTTACATACTGTATATATATATATATATATATATATATATATATATATATATATATATATATATATATATATATATATATATATATATATATATATATAGGCTACCCATATCCATACGATACCTATACCCATATCTTTACCATACCCTTACCCATATTTATACCCATACCCATACTCATATCCATACAATACCCATAATCATTCATATACCATACCCATATCTGTACCATACTTATACCCATATCGATACACCAACACCCATACCCATATCCTTACCATACCCATACCAATACCCTTACCCATACCCATATCCATTCCATACCCATACCCATACCACACCATAACATTCATATACCCATGCCCATCCCATACCCATATGCGTACCATACCCAAACCTGTACGCATACCATACCCGTACTCGTATCTGTACCATACCCATACCCATAACAACAGCTAAATTAACCCTGCTAATAATAGTCGGCACAAGTTTACAGGCAGCACCAGCCCCGTTTACCTTCCGGTCATATACAAACAACTGACCATATCTTGGTGTAGTTGCAGGAGCAGCTGTTGATGGGTTTTGGACCAATACTGATGCCATTGGCGGTTCCAGACCATCACCAGTAGTGCCTGCTGTTGTTCAACAGTAGCATTATCTACTGAGTCCATTTCGAAACGAAAAATAAACAAAGCTCAGCCAAAAATCTTTTTTTATTATATGCTGTTAGGTCACTCATTGTTGAAAATTTCTTGACAGTTATCCAAATAATATGTTCTTGAAAAACGTCTTCACAACTCCAGGATCCTTTGAAGCAGTCTTCAGCTCCTGAAACATTTCTGAAGAAATGCTCATTGGATTATAACGTCTTCTAAAGACTCCAGGATCCTGTGAAGCCGTCTTCAGCACCTAAACGGAATGTAGGTGGTTCATAGTTACCACATAAAGTTAATTAGACGCTTTATAAATTCTAAAGGTCAAGCAAGTTATATT
>NC_089747.1:68218404-68260904 GCF_040412425.1 Macrobrachium rosenbergii | reverse complement strand
CAGACTTGTAAGTTTTGATGTAGTATCACTATTTACAAAGGTGCCAATTGATGATCTGATGGCGTTTTTATCTGAATTGTTAGAGAACACACAGCTGGATATCCCATTTTCTAAAAGTACTTTAATTGAAATGATTAAATTATGTGTGAAAGATTGTAAATTTGAATTTAATGGTAAATTTTACTAACAAAATTTTGGTATGGCAATGGGAAACCCTCTATCACCAGTGTTAAGTAACTTATATATGGAATTTTTTGAAAAGAAAATATTAAACAACATAATCCCACATAATGTAACATGGTTTAGGTATGTTGACGACATAATTTATGTATGGCCTGGGAACCAAGATGTAAATCACTTTTTTGCCAAGTTAAATCAATTAGTACCATCAATTAAATTTACTATGGAAATGGAAGATGATGGGTGCTTACCTTTTTTGGATGTCCTCGTACGAAGAAATAGTAATGGGTTTGAATATAGTGTGTATAGAAAACCCACTAATATTTCTTCCTATGTGCATTTCTATTCTGGACAAAGCAATAAGGTTAAAAAGTCAGTGTTTTCATCTATGTTTTTAAGAGCATTACGTGTATGTACCCCTGAATATATTGATGATGAAATAGACAAGATTAGGAATGCAGGCAAGAAATTGAAATATCCTGATAGCGTATTAAACAATGCATTTGAAGCGGCAAAAAAGACAATGTATCAAAACCAAAAACAACCTTACAACACAAAAAATTTGCTTGTTCTGCCTTATAATAACAATATGAAAGATATCCCTCATCTTCTTAAGAATTTTGGTGTTAATGTCGCATTTAAGAACAATAAAACAATGAAAAATGTACTTATCAAGAACTCCCCTGACAATACTAAAGGGTGTGTATATAAAATTCCGTGTAAGTCTTGTAACAACTTTTATATTGGCCAAACCGGGAAAGCACTGGAAAAAAGAATTGAACAACATAAGAAATGTGTGAGATATGCACAAGGGAACAGTGGTATATTTGTATATATTAGTGAGAACAATCACACTATCAACTGGGAAGGGGCAAAAAGGATTGTACATTCTAATAATGCACTGGAAAGGAATATAACTGAATCTAGCTTTATAAAAGAAAGTTACAACCATAATATGAATATCAGTCAAGGGATGTATAAACTTGATCCTTTAATATCAAAAGAAATTTGTAAATTGTTTAAATTTTAAGGTAGGCAGTAGCGATGTATGAAAATAGGATTATCATATTTGTAAACATAGTACAGGGGTAGCAGTATTAATGAGTTTCCAAACTCCGCCTCCCTGACACCTGTCAGGTGTGGATCTTGAGGTCGCGTATGGTTTATTTAT
The DNA here is from genome assembly GCF_040412425.1 of Macrobrachium rosenbergii. NCBI lineage: Eukaryota > Metazoa > Arthropoda > Malacostraca > Decapoda > Palaemonidae > Macrobrachium > Macrobrachium rosenbergii. Next base: position 68,259,553 of record NC_089747.1, on the reverse strand, counting down.
CAGCATTGTCCCATGAGAGTATATTGTGATTTTTAGCCAAATGAGTTTTGAAGGCCACTCCTACCTCGACACCGGCTTGAGGGGGGATATGTAGTCTCTAACGGTTGTGTATGTTCGTCAGTACTGTTCCTGTAGTATATATATTTGTGACTTCTCATATTCTGTATCAGTTCTTCATCAATGGCTTGGAAATAAAGTCGAAACCGGTCAGGACCTACACCCTGTTTCTTATTTTTTCACCTGTGGTAATGTGTGATATATATATATATATATATATATATATATATATATATATATATATATATATATATATATATATATATATATATATATATATATATATATATATATATATATATATATATATATATATATATATATATATATATATATTATATATATATATATATATATATATATATATATATATATATATATATATATATATATATATATATATACATACATATATATTTTTTACGTATTTCCCTGGGTTATTGGTATCTTTACAAGTCGGCAACAGAACTTTATTTAATTGGCCTTTGAGTTCTGACTTGCGTAAAGGAAATCAAAAAAATTAAGAAAAGGGGGAGAATTTAGGAGCTGAGGGCTCTACTTCATAAGAAATATTACGTAAACACTTGGGATAAATTAAAGAATTATATTTACAAAAGAAAGCATTTGAAGGGAAAATAGATAAGTAAATTAATAAAGGGCTTGCAATGCCTGAAGATCCTTCTACTGGAGTCTTGACTAAAGGCAAGGCACAGTCCAAGATGAGTCCACTGTAAATAGGTACCTGTGCAAGAGAGATTTACACATTACACGCCAGTAAAGGAACGATATAACACCGAATATGACTCGAGTGTGCACTGAGGATACCAAAGATTCAAGGAATGAATGACCACTTTACACTTGAACACAGGACAGTGGAAATGGCACTGTATAAACTGGCACAAGGACAGAAGTGAAATACTGGTACTCCAAACTTTCTAAAGGGCAAACAGTCATGACTGAAAAGTCTTTGCTCGCACTTTACCTTATGGGAATCGGGTCTCTGGCGAAGAATGACGGAGGACGATCACACGCAAGGCGGTGCCCTTGAGGATGACTGGAGTTTGGAGTCGGACAGGGAGAATGAATGGTCTCCTAGCAAACTGCATCACCCGCCCGTGTGTATGGCTAACTGCACTCCCCCTCCTGCTCACATGACTAATGACTAACTGCTGCTACTGCTGTTTCTTCTTTTTAAGGGCTCCGGCCGCATCGTGCCCGTGATGCGTCATTCGCCAGGTGGTCAGCGATTTGGTTGCCTCTTCCCTGGTCCTGCGAAGGTAAGACAATTCAGCAGCTTAATCTGCCTTTAGAAAGGCTGCTTTAAGCAGCTTAGTTGGGCTAAGCTGCTCAAGGGAGTTGCATTAAGTCTCCTCTCCTTGCCCTTTTTTATCCGTGTCATCTCAATATCTGTTCCAGGTAAAAAGAAGGACAGATCGAAATGTTGATAAACTTGCTCTGATGTCTAGGTCACATACGATCGGCCATGCGGTTCTCAATAAACAAAGCGTAAATTAGGTTGGGGGGGGGGAGGCACGTTGTGCAGCAACTTCTTGTAAATTATAATAGCTCCCCATGGAAGATTACATACGAGCCTTCATTCGGGCTTGTATGTTGATATCCAAGAAGTTGGCACAGCTGGTTTACTTTACTCTTCTCCCAACATGAAATGGAAAGACTTTTACTTTACTCTATCCCCATGCAAAATGGAAAATACTTCCAACGCATTAATATTAAAGTACTTTAACATGGCCCATTAATTTCTTCAAATTTACGGTATACGTTACTTTAAGATTACGAGCACAAGATAATTTTGAGGCAGGAGACAAAATTTAAGAATTAATTTACATATAAATTCCTTAATTCTAAATAAAAAAGGCATGCAGTTAGTATGCCTTGAAGAGGCGGTGTAAATGATAACACAGCGTTTATTTGTGTAAATGACATCCCTCTTATGTGACATTGTAATGACGATACATAATTCGCCAACTCAACAGTTGACGGCTGACCCTTATTCTGGGGATTCTGACAGTTGTAGGCGAGCGAGAGTATTCGTGAGTTTTAATTCGCTAACTTTAAACCACGCTAATTTTATGCGTCCACTGCCCATAACTCGAGTACAGGCTATAAACAGATACTCGCTCAATGCTTTGACGGGATAAGCAGACTAAAGATGAGGTGTCTGCGATAAAATAGAGTTTTTAGGGGAAAGGGGAAAAAAATAACAAAAGGAAAAATTAAAAGGATGTTACTATTGAAAGCGTGACCGCGTACTAAAGGCGGGACAAGTGTCATCTTGTTGTCATTATTTAATTAGTTGATTTGTCTTAGCTTTATTTTTAAATGTTAAATTATTGTCACAATGTATTAGCTAGTTTTCCTCCTCTGGTGGTTCTTGTGTTTACGTTTTCACTAACGACCGTTTTGTCTTTCATGTTTTGAGGTGTACGGCTTTTCTCCCCAGCTCCCCCACCCCCTCCGCCCCAGGAGGCCGAGGGGTTGTCAACGTCCCGAATGAAGTGGTGGACAATTGTGTTCTGAACCTTGACCTGGGCGTATCTACTTGATTTTGGCCGCTGCTGTTGACTGCTACGTTTTTGGCATCCTGAACTTGGGATTATTTTGGATCCACTTCCTTCAGCAGCTGGAGGATTTATTCATTTATTATCCTGCTACGCCCTTGGTTCAGTTACCATAGCCAAGGGGACCTCTCTGTCCAACGGTACGGTATTTGGACTTATTAGTTTGTATGCTGAGCAAGACGCCTCAGTTGGATCACGGCCTGTGAATTGGTGGAGGTATAGGCCAGCGCCGTAGTTGGGCCCATAATTGGACATCACCCTGTCTCAATCTCCAGACGTGGAGATTCTTAGTTTAACCAGATCACGGTTTTGTTACAAGGACCACCTCTGATTACTTTAGTGTTGTATTTTGGTTAGGTTATTCATTCTTTTTGAACTTCTCCTCCTTTCTGGGCCCCCTCCATATTGCGTTTGAATGTGTTGTTTTTCTATTAATTGGTTAAGTTTTTTTTTATATATATTAAGTGTAATTGTTTTTCATTATAATCATTGTATCTAGTGGTTCAGGCGTCATTTCTGTCTATATCTTCATGTATTAAAATTAAGTTATTTTTCTTAGTGTTTATTTTCACCCCCAAATTGGTTTTGCACACATTGGTTAATAGTCTTGTGATACGATTTCACTTACTGTGAATTTCGTATTCTGGTTAGTGAATACTAGTATTGGATAAGTATACAAGTGTATGTGGTGGTGGTAAAACGACCCATCACAAACTGGCGACCGTTTTGACAGGATATTTTGTTCCTGCAAGTATTCACTAGTGTGCAAAATTGATTCTGGGGGTTTTATTTTTGGGCAACAGTTTTACACCTTCTCCAGATTTGATATTTTTTTTTTTTGGGGGGTATTGTTTTGAGGTTTGATTGAGCAAAATGTGTACTATTGATGTTTTAGAGCTTCTTAGTGGAGAGGGGTGGCAAGCAAGGCTCGCAGAGTTGGATAGGCTTGAGTTAGAGCAAGTGGCTCAGCATTTGGAAATTGAATTTGATTCGTCTGTAAGGAAGGGCCTATTGTTGTTGAAGGTATATGATTATGTTAAAACTGTGAAGACAGAGGGGGAAATGAAGGTAGTCAAAGAGGAAGTGTCTGTAGAGTTTTTGAATAAGCAAATTGAGTTAAAAACAATAGAGTTTAATATAGAAAAATTTAGGGCAGAGGAAAGAGAGAGAGAGGCAGTTTGAGAGGGAAATGCGTTTAATGGATCCTGTTTCCTCTCCCTCTTCCCCAACCAGGAGGTGACGCCTACTATTAATTTATCAGGGGCACTCAAATTTGTGCCATTTTCAAGAGTGTAATGTAGCGGAGTTTTTGTTTCATTTGAGAGGATTGCCGCTAAATTGCAGTGGCCTCAAGAGTACTGGACGACACTTATCCAGAGTAAATTGATAGGTAGGGCTCAGAAAGTGTATGTTACGTTGGATGACAGTTTATCATCCGACTATGATAATGTGAAAGCCATTGTGCTAAAGGCTTATGAGCTTGTCCCGAGAAGCTTATAGACAGCGTTTCAGGAATTTACAGAAAGATAGGAACAGACGTTCGTAGAATTTGCTAGGGTAAGAGGCAATATGCTGAAGATTGGTTAAAGTCGAAAGAAGTTGACAATTTTGAAAGGGTTGAAAGAATTGGTACTTGTAGAGGAGTTTAAGAGGTGTGTACCCGATAAGTTGAAGGTGCATTTGGAAGAATTAAAGATTGATACTTTGCAGGAGGTTGCCATTGCTAGTGACGAATATTACCTGTCACATAAGAATGGAGTTAGGGGTGATGAGTAATATAAAGCCTGGTTGTGTTAGAAAAGTCAGAGTAATAATAATAATAATAATACAATGTTTTTGGGAGGCCTAATTATGTTAATAGAGTCAGCCCAGGAGGCAGAATAATATTAATCATTTTTCTGCTAATAACAATCGTGTTTCTCCTGACAGGTAACATAAATAATCCTGAAAGGTTAAGAAGCATGACATGCTTCTTCTGTAATAAAAGGGCATGTAAAAGTCAGTGTTTTGCCTTTAAGAAGTCCCTACAAGCTAAGGGTAGATCAGTTATGGGCATTGATAAGCGAGAGAGAGAGCCCGTCCAAACGAGAACGACTGAACAATGACTGTCCAAATGCTTTGAAAGGTATTTGTCCCGTGGTAGTGTCTCGTCTGTGGATTCGTCCAAAGAAAGGGTGGTTCGCATTTTGCGGGACACGGGAGCAACTCAGTCGTTGATTTTACGAGAGGCATTACCTAGCGATTTTGTCCATGACTTTGAAGAGTTTGTTCTGTTGTCTGGCTTTCCTGATTCAGTTGAGTCCTATCCCATCGGTAATTTCCATTTAAAATGTCCATCTTTTTCAGGAATATTGAAGTTGGCCATTGTGAATAGGTTTCCTGTTAAAGATGTAGATATTGTGTTAGGAAATGATGTGGCTTATAAAAATAAACAGGATCCAATTTTAATGAATCGTGAAATTGCTGTCGTTACTCGTTCTAGAGCTAGTGTTGTTGACGCTGCAGAGTCAACAACAGACGTAGATTGTAGTAGTTTAGAACGTAGTATTAGTATTAGTAGTGGTAGTAAATTAGTTGTAGATAGGAATATTGCAAAAGACCTTCCAAACTGGACAAAGGAAGAGCTAATTAAAGCTCAGAAACAAGAATTCCGGGACCTTCATGTTGAGCCGGGCGAAGTGGATGATTTAACTGTCCCAAAGTTTAAAATAATTAATAACATTCTTTACAGGTTGAGTAGGCCTAGAGAGGCTGGCAATAGTGCACATGAAGTTTTAAAACAGATATTGGTTCCTTATGTTCACAGGATTGGCTTGATGTCGTTGGCACATGATAATGGTTTTGGCGGGTCATTTCGGAATCCACAAGACAGCTGGGAAATTGCTTAGGATTATTACTGGCCCAAATTGAAATCCGACGTGAAGAAATTTGTCAATAGCTGTAGTATCTGTCAGAAGGTCGGTAAGCCAAACCAAGTTATTCCAAAAGCTCCTTTATGTCCCATCCCTGTGGTTTCTGAACCTTTTAAGGAAATTATCATTGATGTTGTCGGGCCGTTGCCCAGGACTCGTAGTGGGAATGAGTATATTTTCACCATGATGGATAAAATGTCTCGTTATCCAGAAGCAATTCCTCTACGATCCATCAAAAGTGCAAAAATTGTTGAGGTATTAATTAACTTTTTTACTAGGTTCGGAATGCCTAAGGTGGTTCAATCTGATTGTGGTACAAACTTTGTTAGCAAATATTTTAAGGAGAAAATGGCAGAATTGGGTATTAAGCATGTGACTTCATCTCCTTATCATCCGGAAAGTCAGGTGCTCTGGAGAGGTTTCATCAAACTCTGAAATCGATGATTAGGAAATATTGTCTAAGTCACGGCTCTGAGTGGGACAAAAGAATTACCATATCTTTTATTTGCTTTTCGGTCGGCTCCAAGTCAATCTCTTGGTTTATCCCCATTTAATTTGGTTTTTGGGCATTGTGTTCGGGGTCCGCTTGATGTTGTAAGAGAGTCATGGGAAGGTGACATTCCTGATATTAATTTATTAGATTATCTGACTAATTTGGGTGATAAAATGACGAAGGCCTGGGAATTTGCTTGTGAGAATTTGTTGTGTAGTCAGAGAAGAATGAAATACTTCTTTGACAGGAAGACCAAAATTCGTAACTTCGCTGAAGGCGACAAGGTATTGGTGTTGTTACCTCTTCCAGGTAATTCGTTAAAAGCTTCATTTTCAGGTCCTTGGAAAGTTTTGAAAAAATAAGCGAGTTAATTATTTGGTAGAAACTCCTGAACGGAGGAAACCCTTTCAACTTTGTCATATTAATATGTTAAAGGAATATAAGGAAAGGGATAAAGTCATTCCTGTGGCAACAGTTGGGGAGGTTGTAAATTGTAATAATAATATTTATTCTTTTTCAGAGGAAGAATTTAATGAAGATAAATATGGTAATGATGGTAACTTTCAACAGGTAATAAAACTTCTTTGAAAAATTTTGATAGTTCAGATTCTCATTTGAGTTTTGATAAACGTAGGTCTCTAAAGAAATTGGTGTTCGATTATAAAGAATTGTTTTCGGATGTACCAGGTCGAACATCTGTCTTAGAACATGACGTGGATGTTGGTAATGCCACGCCAGTGAAACAATCGCCATATAGATTAAATCCTTTTAAGAGTGAAGTTGTTGCAAAAGAGGTGGAATATGTTAAAACATGGTTTGATCGAACCAAGCAAAAGCCCTTGGTCGTCACCTGTGGTGTTGGTTAAAAACCTGATGGAGAGTTTCGTATGTTTTGATTATAGGAGAGTTAATGAGGTTACAAACCCGATAGTTATCCTTTGCCACGGATAGAAGATTGCATTGATCGCATGGGAAAGTCAAATATATAAGTAAATTTGATTTGTTAAAAGGTTATTGGCAAGTTCCTTTGTCGAAACGAGCAAGGGCCTTGTCAGCTTTCGTTACACCTCAAGGGTTGTTTCAATGTCGTGTTATGCCGTTTGGTATGAAAAATGCCGCCGCCACTTTTCAAAGGTTAATGAACACGCTGGTGTATGGTTTAGAAGGTTGTGTGGTTTATATTGATGACATTGTTATTTATAGTGACGACTGGGACACACATTTGAAACGTATTAAGGCATTGTTTGAGGTATTGAAGAAAGCTGGTTTGGTGGTTAATTTAAAGAAAAGTGAGTTTGCAAAAGCGAAGGTTGTTTATTTGGGTCATGTAGTTGGAGATGGTAAAGTTACCCTAAACAAGCAAATGTGGAGGCTATTGAAAAGATTTCTGTTCCTAAGTGCCGAAGGATGTCAGGAAGTTCTTAGGTTTGCTAGGTTATTATCGTCGGTTTGTAAAGAATTTCTCTGACATCGCTGTTCCACTTACTAACCTATTGAAAAAGAAGGTCGCGTTCATTTGGACGAAGGCAAGCGCAGAATGCTTTTGAAAGTTTGAAGGGATACTACTCAGTTTCCCCATTCTTAGGGCTCCGTTTCGACCTCCCATTTTCGCTTGCCACTGACGCAAGTGACGTCGGTGTCGGAGCGGTCTTATTACAGAACGACGAGCAAGGCGTTTCTCACCCGGTAGCGTTCTTTTCGAAGAAATTAACCTCCGCTCAACGCAAATATTCGACGGTCGAGAAGGAAACACTCGCATTAATCTTGGCCATTAATCATTTTTCTGTTTATCTATCTTCCACAGGAACTCCAATAAAGATTATGACAGATCATAATCCATTGACCTTCATCAATAGATACAAAATAAAAATCAACGTCTGATGCGGTGGAGTATCATGTTGCAAGAATGGAACTTGCAGTTTTCTCATATACCGGGAAGAGAGAATGTAGTGGCTGATGCTCTCTCTCGCAGCGTTGGGTAGGGATTCTGGCAAGGGCTCTGCGGATATTAAGGTAGTATCTGTATCGTTCTAATTGCGGTGTGTGTGCTGTTGAAGTAGGTAGTTAGGTTTGTATTCTTAGAAGTAGATGAGTGTATAAGGACAATGAATATGTATTAATCTGAATTTTTCTTTACAGGAATTCCGTAAATGTCTGGGACTGTAAAATTAGTTATGTTTAATATTAAGTTTATAGGTGAAGGTAAAGATGGTACTCGTTTGAATTTTGTGGCAAGGTTTAATTTTAAGATAGGTTGGTGGTGTGTTATTTCTGGAATACGCTTTTGCAGATATTATTATTATAGTTTTATGCTACTGATGAGTAGCATAGGCGGTTGTTGATGGTCGTTGAGACATGGTAAGACACTGTTAGGTGATTGATTATGCAGTTGAGGTGTTAATCAGAGAGTTTACTTAATGAAATGATAGCTACTAATCCGGGTATTCTGTGTTTTCAGGCATAACTACGCTTCACGAAAGTTTTGCGTGTTCAGGTTGCGCAGGGAAAACTGTGCTGGTTTTCTCTGTGTCGTCCATTATAGGTGTGTGTACTCGGTAGGACACTTTTATAGTGATTTAGTGTGTTGACACGGTGGTGTAAATGACTCTTGTTCGCTGAACATTTTTGCAATGAGCGATGTGAGATATGAAGTGAGAAACCGTTAAGTGTGTAAAAATAGTTATGGCCTATGAACAAATATGTGGAATCCGGAGTGGAGCAATGTAGCTCTTGATTATGTACCTATGTGAGAGCCTTGGAGCTATTGGTTTGGTGTTGGTTTTCTGTATTATGTAATATTTTGAATTTGTATTGTATGATATTGGGTTACTTTTGATATTTTGTTAATCTTGTTATTATGTTAGTGCCTTTCTTGTGAGCTGCATCCTTGTTCTTTTGCCACCCCGTCCCTCATTTTGTTTTTGGTATCATGCTCTAATTATATAATTGTTTTTTTTTTACAGATTTTATGAAATCGTTATTTCTGTTGTTTAACTATTTTTGTTATAAGTGATTATTTTATATTATACTTTTAAATTAGAATTTCAAATATTATTTACTTTAATTTTTTTTTTTTTTTTTTTTTTAATTTCTTTTGGGAGAGGAGGTGTCATCTTGTTGTCATTATTTCACACAGCCAGCAAAAGTGCTTGGAAAACAGATCTTATGGTTAGGTGCTTAAAGGTTAAGTTCCTAGTCTACGTCACAGCCTGGCTTCTCTTCTATCACTAATGGAGAGGCATCAGCTACTCGACACGTGATAACAAGGGCAGTCAAAGAGGTGCTGTTGTCTAATCTGAGTTCAAAATAGGTGCTAACCTACCTTCCCACCAATAAATTGAGCCTAGCAGTTAATGGAGGAGTGTTTTTGTTCAGAAATTCGAATTATTTCCTGGCTGGCTAAGAGGGAGGAATGAAAATAAGTGAAAGGTCCCCCCTTTGAAAAGGCATTCACACCCTTTCAGGCATGAAGGTCTTGGCTGAGTAAGCTATTCGTCCCGACTAGACAGCTAGCGTCCCTACATAAACTGTGCTTTTGCACTGCAATAGCTAAGTGGACCTACCTAACTGCTAAGATGGGTACTTGTGGTGCTAACTTACTTACTACAGCAGAGCCTAACCTACACAACGGTATATACAATTTCTACTGGTTGTCTCTGATGATTGGGGAACTCCACTCCTAGGCAATGGGCACATGGTAAATCTCTGACATAGCCTACTATCCTATGGCTCTAGCACTAACTAATGACACGGACCTAACTAAATGCAATTAATTACGGATTACGCAATGCTTTAGGAATAATACACGCAATAAATGTGAACATGAGTAACCTGAAGGGTTTATTATAGTTAGTGACCAGGGGGTGTACCAGCTTGAGTATTGGTTCGTTAGATGGTGCTAGTCACAAGGTTAGTATTAAAAATGCTTAGGGTGTTAGGGTTAATCTACTGGGACAGAGATCACGCAGGCTACCTTATCTGGGTAGGTGCCAAGATCACTCTGAGGTGGAGCGGCACTGTGCCAATGGGACACTAGTGCCAAGGAGAGCTGGTGGCTCTGATTAGCTATTGGATCTCTTCTGCCCCTTCTTCTTCTTCTTCTTCTTCTTCTTCTTCTTCTTCTTCTTCTTCTTCTTCTTCTTCTTCAAGGGCCTCCAAGGCCTGGCTCGCCATTCCTAGGAGGTGATGAGGGCACCGACTCTAGGAAAGGCCAGAAGTGCCATCAGGAGCAGGACCAGGGGTAGCCCTAGTAGCTGTGGGCTGGTTTCCTACTTCGGCTGCTGTGACAACCATCGTAAGGAAGAGCCAGCGTCTGCGTCCGCCATACAGTTCGGCAAGGTTCGAGAGTATTTAGTTTTAATACTTTATTGATTGCCTTTAAATGTTTTAGTGTTGAGGGTTCGATTTTGGTGCGTTAAAAGCTTAAATAGTTTAAATAAAATGTTGGTTTGTGGATCCAAAGATATAATTTTTTATTTTAAACATCTAACTTACCTGGTAGTTATATATATAGCTTAAGTCCCTGACGTCACGGCAGAATTTCAAAACTCGCGGCAATCGCCGATCGGTAGTCAGGTGAACCACCTGCGCCCTCTACCCAGGTACCTGGAACCATTCCAACTATTCCTCATTATGTGTGAAGATTGTAAATTTGAATTTAATGGTAAATTTTACTAATAAAATTTTGGTATGGCAATGGAAACCCTCTATCACCAAAGTGTTAAGTAATAACATATATGAATTTTTGAAAAATATTAACATAATCCCATAATGTAACATGGTTTAGGTATGTTGACGACATAATTTATGTAGCTAGGAACCAAGATGTAAATAACTTTTTGCCAAGTTAAATCGTTAGTACCATCAATTAAATTTACTATGAAATGGAGGAAGATGATGGGTGCTTACCTTTTGGATGTCCTCATGCAGAAGAAATAGTAATGGGTTTGAATATAGTGTGTATAGAAAACCCACTAATATTCTTCTATGTACATTTCTATTCTGGACAAAGCATTAAGGTTTAAAGTCAGTGTTTTCATCTATGTTTTAAGAGCATTACGTGTATGTACTAAGATATATTGATGATGAAATGAACCAAGATTAGGAATGCAGGCAAAAGAGGGTGAAATATCCTGATAACGTATTAAACAATGCATTTGAAGCGGCAAAAAGGAGCAATGTATCAAAACCAAAAGCAACCTTACAACACAAAAAATTTGCTTGTTCTGCCTTATAATAACAATATGAAAGATATCCCTCATCTTCTTAAGAATTTTGGTGTTAATGTCGCATTTAAGAACAATAAAACAATGAAAAATGTACTTATCAAGAACTCCCCTGACAATACTAAAGGGTGTGTATATAAAATTCCGCGTAAGTCTTGTAACAACTTTTATATTGGCCAAACCGGGAAAGCACTGGAAAAAAGTTGAACAACATAAGAAATGTGTGAGATATGCTCAAGGGAACAGTGGTATATTTGTATATGTTAGTGAGAACAATCACACTATCAACTGGGAAGGGGCAAAAAGGATTGTACATTCTAATAATGCACTGGAAAGGAATATAACTGAATCTAGCTTTATAAAAGAAAGTTACAACCATAATATGAATATCAGTCAAGGGATGTATAAACTTGATCCTTTAATATCAAAAGAAATTTGTAAATTGTTTAAATTTTAAGGTAGGCAGTAGCGATGTATGAAAATAGGATTATCATATTTGTAAACATAGTACAGGGGTAGCAGTATTAATGAGTTTCAGAAACTCCGCCTCCTATTTTCTGTCAGTGTGGATCTTGAGGTCATGTATGGACTTCTCAGCATTGTGTGAGGTATATTGTGATTTTATGAAATGAGTTTTAGAGCCACTCCTGCTCGACACCGGCTTGAGGGGGGATATGTAGTCTCTAACGGTTGTGTATGTTCGTCAGTACTGTTCCTGTAGTATATATATTTGTGACTTCTCATATTCTGTATCAGTCCTTCATCAATAGCTTGAAATAAAGTCGAAACCAGTCCAGGACCTACACACATTTCTTATTTTTCACCTGTATTAATGTGTGATATATATATATATATATATATATATATATATATATATATATATATTTATATATATATATATATATATATATATATATTATATATATATATATATATATATATATATACATACATATATTTTACGTATTTCCTAGGTTATTAGTATCTTTAGGTCAGCAGGAACTTTATTTAGCAATTGTCCTTTGAGTTCTGACTTGCGTGAAATCGCAAAAAATTAAGAAAAGGGAGAAATTTAGGAGCTGAGGCTCTACTTCATAAATATTACATAGCTTACTTGGGATAAATTAAAAATTATATTTACAAAGCATTTGAAGGAAAATAGATAAGTAAATTAATAAAGGAGCACTGATACCTGAAGATCCTTCTACTGGAGTCTTGACTAAAGGCAAGGCACAGTCCAAGATGAGTCCACTGTAAATAGGTACCTGTGCAAGAGAGATTTACACATTACACGCCAGTAAAGGAACGATATAACACCGAATATGACTCGAGTGTGCACTGAGGATACCAAAGATTCAAGGAATGAATGACCACTTTACACTTGAACACAGGACAGTGGAAATGGCACTGTATAAACTAGCACAGGACAGAGGAAATTGAAATGCTGTCAAACTTTCTAAAGGGCAGACAGTCATGACTGAAAAGTCTTTGCTCATGCTGCCTTATGGGAATCAGGTCTCTGGCGAAGGGCTGGCGGAGGGACGATCACCGCCAGCGGTGCCCTTGAGATGACTGGAGTTTGTGATCCGGACGCAGGGAGAATGAATGGTCTCTCCTAGCAAGCCTCCCTCCCGCCCCATGTGTATGGCTAACTTCCTCCCCACTCCTGCTCACATGACTAATGACAACTGCTGCTACTGCTGTTTCTTCTTTTTAAGGGCTCCGGCCGCATCGTGCCCGTGATGCGTCATTCGCCAGGTGGTCAGCGATTTGGTTGCCTCTTCCCTGGTCCTGCGAAGGTAAGACAATTCAGCAGCTTAATCTGCCTTTAGAAAGGCTGCTTTAAGCAGCTTAGTTGGGCTAAGCTGCTCAAGGGAGTTGCATTAAGTCTCCTCTCCTTGCCCTTTTTTATCCGTGTCATCTCAATATCTGTTCCAGGTAAAAAGAAGGACAGATCGAAATGTTGATAAACTTGCTCTGATGTCTGGGTCACATACGATCGGCCATGCGGTTCTCAATAAACAAAGCGTAAATTAGGTTGGGGGGAGGCACGTTGTGTAACTTCAGCATAGGTATACAGCTCCCATGGGAAAATTACATACGAGCCTTCATTCAGGCTTGCATGTTGATATCAGAAGTTAGCACAGCTGGTTTACTTTACTCTTCTCCCAACATGAAATGGAAGGCTTTACTTTTCTCCCTATCCCCGTACCGATAAATGGCAACACGTTAATATTAAAGTACTTTAACATGACATTAATTTCTTTAAATTTATGGTATACGTTACTTTAAGATTACGAGCACAAGATAATTTTGAGGCCAGGAGACAAAGTTTGGGAATTAATTTACATATAAATTCCTTAATTCTAAATAAAAAGGCATGCAGTTAGTATGCCTTGAAACAGTGTAAATGATAACACAGCGTTTAGTTGTGTAAATGACATCCCTCTTATGTGACATTGTAATGGCGATGCATAATTCGCCAACTCAACAGTTGACGGCTGACCCTTGATAGGGATTCTGACAGTTGTAGGCGAGCGAGAGTATTCATGAGTTTTAATTCGCTAACTTTGACACGCTAATTGTATCCACTGCTTATAACTCGAGTACAGGCTATAAACAGATACTCGCTCAATGTTTTGACTGGATAAGCAGACTAAAGATGAGGTGTCTGCGATAAAATAGAGTTTTTAGGGGAAAGGGGAAAAAAATAACAAAAGGAAAAATTAAAAGGATGTTACTATTGAAAGCGTGACCGCGTACTAAAGGCGGGACAAGCCTCTCAGATTTTACGAAGGGGCATTTAAAATCACAAGGGCATGAGTCTATGACTCGTGATTCATTTAAAAACAGAAAAATAAGTAAAAGAGTAAATGATGCTGGCAGAAAAACCAAGGGTAATAGAGTGAGGTATTTATTGTGTTATGTGGGAATTTATCGTCCTTCGCCTATAAATTACGGCCCGGAGTATCTCTCAGGCCCAGGGCTGGAAAAGAGAACTCAGAGGGCGCTTGCGACTCCTTCAGGAAGAGCTGACAAGCATGCCCTGTGCCAAGGTAGGGGCACAAGGGCATGCCACTTCCCACAGTTATTCTCAATGGTTTATGTATTTTGAGGGGAATGGTATCCTGTATTTAATTGCCTCTAATGGTGATAACTTAAGAAAAGATTAATAGAGAAGGATAAGGGATAGAAGTTCCAGAGGAACGGAAGAAGATAGTGGAGGGCCTTGACATCCTCTTCTGGATTAGAGGTGCCAAGACCTTCGAAAGATGAAATGATGGCACAGGTGCCAGGGGAGCTCTAGAGCTCTTTGGAAACTACCAGGAAATTCCCATGCCCGTGGTAATTCCGCCACGAACCTCTCCTACTTGGACAGTCGTCCTCGGCCGGGGAAGCGGAGGGACCGAGACTGGAGGGTGGCATGGAGTGCCACCTGGGCCAGCTGCTGCAACATCTGACGCAGGAGTTTTCCTTGCTAGTTCTACCATGATCCGTCGCAGCTCTTTGAGTTCATCGGCCAAGTGAGATATGGCAGAATCCTGACTCGCAAGGGTATCTGCCGCGGGCATTGAGAAAGCAGTAACGGTCGGCGGGGGCGTGGATGACTTGCAGGTATCAATGACCAGCTCAGGCATGGGTTGCAAGGCCGCACCTTTAGGTGAACTTCCACTGTGGTCGAGAGGAACTATTTCTCTTACCGACGCTGGTAGCGGTGCCAGGCCGGGAGAAGAGAGGTGGTCCTGAATTGGATCCCTTGAATGGATATTGGGGTTGTGCACTGGCGCTGGCACTAAGGCAGACTCAGGCACTATCAGAGGTTTCTTGTGCTTGTCGGTCAGGACAGACAGAGCTTGGCACTGCTTGGTGCATGCAAGTGGCACTGGCATGAATTTGGCCTCTCCGGGAGGGAGATATGATTGGGGCCCTGGCGTTGGCACTGAGGCAGGGCCGGGCACTGGAATTGGATCGGGAACCGATTGAGGGGGCCACTGTACATCGTACTCAGGTGGCACTGGTAGGAGCTGCATGTCCTCCTGGTACCCAGGGGGCGCCAGTCTTGACTGAGGGAGAAGCGGGGGAGGATTACTCACGCCCTAGGAATGAGTTGGGGAATGTGGACCCCTAGATTGTTGTGATTTCTGTGGGGACTGAAAGTCCTGTCCCAGGATGACGTCATAGCCTCTGGGGAGATGGCTTGAAAAAGGCTTCTAAAGCCTTTTACAGTCACTATAACTGAGCATTTCTGTGGAGACGTGTTTTTAATAATCTTTACTGATCACCACATTGCAATCAATTTTATTTTGAAAAGCAAAACACGCTACCGCAAGATTGCAAATTTTTGACTGCTGAGGTCTTGTGACTCTCAATTGGACTGTAGGGAGTATCATTTTAAATTGATTTACTCCCTCAATTGTGACGAGTTTTCGTCTATTGTCGATGGTTCCATAGGGAACTCTGTCCCTTTGTATGAGGGAGATTTGCGCGCCCGAGTCATCAAATGCCGTGACTCGGCACGCGGGGTGGCTGCCTTGGGGAGGGGCCACATATATGGGGCCTTCGGCAGGAGGGTCCAATGACTTGGAATTTGTGACGGCCAAGGCGACGGCAGGAGTATTTGATTTGTTATTGTTAGGGCATTCTGCCCATGAGGAAGAATGGCCATAAACCTTGCATGCCGTGCAGAAGGTTTGGCTAAAGTCCTTCCGCGCTGCCCCTGTGGAGGGCGCAGCAGAGTTATTGGGTAGTTTTCTGGGAGAAAGAGGCACTGTTTTCTTGTTTTGGCACTGCTCAGAGGAATGTGGATCCTCTTGCAATAATGGCAAGTTGGGGGCTTGCTCGAGTTCCCATTTTTATGGGAATCTGGTCCTCCGAGGAGGGGCGGGGGATTTATCTTCTGCCCCATGGATCCTTCCTGAGGGTGGTGAGTCTCCCACATGTCTGTTATCCGGCAACACTCAGTGAGTGTTGCTGGGGCTTTTTCCACTACATGGGTGGTGAGGGCAGGAGGGGTGTAGCTCAGGAAATGCTCAAATTTAAATCACTCGAGTACCTCGGCGGCGCTGGTGGCTCATTCGCACTCGAGCCATTTGGCTAACGCCCAATCAAAATGGTACGCCCAATCAGACCATGTCTGGCCTGCTTCTCTTGGCTGCTCTCTCCAACGTCTCCTCCACTGCTCAGGGGTAATCTCGTACGCCTTAGTGACTACTTGGCTTACAGCTTCCCAGTTTCCCTTATCCTCTGCCGAAAGGGTGTGGTAGGCAACGAGTGCCTCCCCTCCCAGGAATTTAGCGAGAACAAGGGAGAGTTCCACGGGGGAGGGGGTGCCGCACTCCAGGACTCGTTCGGCCCTCTCAAGCCATACTTCAAGTTCGGCCTCTGTCCATTTTGGCATGAATGAGTGAGCTTGGCTGAGGGCACTCATTCCCGCCACAGGAGGCGGGGTGGCGTTCTGTCGTTCTAACATCTGGAGATCATGGGCGCGATGTCGCTGTCTTCTCCTCCTGTTCTTTCTCTCGTTCTTGACGTTCTAACTCTTCTCCTCTCTCTTGGGCAATTCTTTCTCTCTCTCTCTCTCTCTTCCCGTTCTTTCTCCATCTCTGCCTTGGCATCGTCCACTCTCTCTTAAACCCAGTCTCTCAAAGCTTGCCCTGACAGTCCCATGTCCTTTCCAGCAGACATGTAGAATCTGAAGTCCTCATTTTGTTGGGCTCTGGTATTAGCCATCTTGAAATAATGGTTAGATATACTGGACCCTCTAGCAAATCAAATATGTCTGAGAAGACTCAGGTTGTCTGAAAAGACTCAATTGCAGGAATCTGAAACACTGCAGGAGAATCAATCTGTCTGAATAAGACAGTTGATCAATAAGTCTGAGGAGACTTTGTTAAGGTTTAATATGTCTGAGTAAGACGTGGTTGTTCGTTGCGAACGAATTTTGATATGCGTCTCGGAAGACGTAACTGGATTTTATGTCATGCTCCAACTTGGCCGGCTGGAGCGTGAAATTAAGGCGTTGTTCTAACGAACTAGAATGATCAGTCCTGTAAGGGCTTAAATGTGTGTGAAATACACTAATATAAGGTTTCAAAAGGACTTGATTTTGGGTTTCCCACAGGAATTAGAAATTCTCGGCGCTTGCGACGTAGAATTTTTAGTAGTCTCTTACGACTTGGAATTTGGTTTTCCCGTAGGAACTGGAAATTCTCGCCTCTTCTGACGTAGAATTTTTTTAGGATTCTCTCAGGACTTGGGATTTGGTCTTCCAGGACTACAGTGGACGCATTAACCCATGCGGTAACATATATGAAAATATATTATTTCCGAGGTAGAGCGAATTGGATAATAAAGGACGTTTGTAGCATACAGATTGTATATGAATCACGGTGATGTGATGAAAAGTCATAATATGGCTGCGTGCGACAAACGCATTACTGAGTTATCATGGCAGAGGTGGGTGGATAGCGTCTCTAAATACAAACACCTGAGTTCGACGGGAGATTTGTATATGGGAGACGATATCCACTTATACCTTACTTGCTGGCCGCATGGGTTAATGCGTCCACTGTAGTCCTGAGTTCCTGTTCTTCGCTGGTTCGAGCCCACGGGACGACGAACTTATTATCAACTAAAAAATTCCCCTTCGGTAACATATATAAAAATATATTATTTCCTAGGTAGAGCGAATTGGATATTAAAGGACGTTTGTAGCTTACTGATTGTAGCCTATATGAATCACGGTGATGTGATGAAAAGTCATAAAATGGCTGCGTGCGACAAACGCATTACACGGTTAGCATGGCAGAGGTGGGTGGATATCATCTCTAAATACAAACACCTGAGTTCGACGGGAGATTTGTATATGGGAGATGATATCCACTTATACCTCACTTGCTGGCCGCATGGGTTAATGCGTCCACTGTAGTCCTGAGTTCCTGTCCTTTGCTGGTTTGAGCCCACGGGACGACGAACTTATTATCAACTAAAAAATTCCCCTTCGGTAACATATATGAAAATATATTATTTCCTAGGTAGAGCGAATTGGATATTAAAGGACGTTTGTAGCTTACTGATTGCATATGAATCACGGTGATGAGATGAAAAGTCATAATATGGCTGCGTGCGACAAATGCATTACATGATTAGCATGGCAGAGGTGGGTGGATATCGTCTCTAAATACAAACACCTGAGTTCGACGGGAGATTTGTATATGGGAGACGATATCCACTTATACCTCACTTGCTGGCCGCATGGGGTAATACATCCACTGTAGTCCTGAGTTCCTGTCCTTCGCTGGTTCGAGCCCACGGGACGACGAACTTATTATCAACTAAAAAATTCCCCTTCGGTAACATATGAAAATATATTATTTCCGAGGTAGAACGAATTGGATATTAAAGGACGTTTGTAGCTTACTGATTGTATATGAATCACGGTGATGTGATGAGAAGTCATAATATGGCTGCGTGCGACAAACACATTACACGGTTAGCATGGCAGAGGTGGGTGGATATCGTCTCTAAATACAAACACCTGAGTTCGACGGGAGATTTGTATATGTGAGACGATATCCACTTATACCTCACTTGCTGGCCGCATGGGTTAATGCGTCCAGTGTAGTCCTGAGTTCCTGTCCTTCGCTGGTTCGAGCCCACGGGACGACGAACTTATTATCAACTAACAAATTCCCCTTCGGTAACATATATGAAAATATGTTATTTCGAGGTAGAGCGAATTGATATTAAATATATATATATATATATATATATATATGTAAATATATATGTGTACATACACACATGCACACACACACACACATACACACACACACACACACACACACACACACACACACATACATATATATATATATATATATATATATATATATATATATATATATATATATATATATATATATATATATATATATATATATATATATATATATATATATATATATATATATATATATATATATATATATATATATATATATATATATATATATATATATATATATATATATATATATATATATATATATATATATATATATATTATATATATATATATTCTTATGTGGGTCCTTCGTTTGATAAGTTAATTATTAATTACTGTTAATGATTTATATAGCTCTGCTCTACCTAAGACCCATGTAATCCTGTCATTTAAAGCTAAAAGTTACCCCAACAGACAGATAATTAACTGAATTAGTTTATGTCGCCAGTCAGAACTATGTTATCGAATAATTTGATTATTTCTGGAATAAATTAATTAAAGAAAACCCATTTATTACCCACCTAGTCCCACCTGTACCTGAGATACAGAGTGCCACCAACTGTGTATCTGCCTATAAGGACCATAGTGTCTTCAAGACTACTTCCACTTCCTAAGTTTTTCTGCCCATAAGGAATATTATTCCTTCAGGAGCACTTCCATATCTACCAGTGTATCTGCCCAGAAGGATCAGACATCCTTCAGGATCGCTCAATCACTCTGACCTTCGCACGGCACACTCAACCACGATGCTACCTTACTGGAAGGGTGCCACCACATTATGGGACACTTCCACCATCATCACAGACCATTTCCACTAGTCCTCATAAATCAAGACCATGTCTCTAGAACAGCACCAAGCCCTCATGAATATGGGCAGGGATGCCGGTTTCACAGGACGGGAGCTCACCCAGTGGATGAAAGAGCAGCTAGAAGAGCAGAAGAAGCATGAAGAAGAGCAGAGGAAGTATGAAGAAGAACAGAGGAAGCATGAAGAAGAGCAGAGGGAGGAGGAAGCCAAACAGAGGAGGCTGGAAAATGAAAGAGAAGAAACGAGAAGACAGCATGAATTAGCCCTCAAGGAAAGCGATCAAGCTCTTAAGGAAAGCGAGCTGGCTCTCATAGAAAAGGAGCTCGAGCTGGAGAGAGGAAAGAAAGAAAATGCAGAAGCTCTAGCGGTCCAACAAGCCTCTAGCCTGCTGCCTCAAATGCTGCACTATCAAGCCTTAACCCTTTCCAATCCTCCTCTGAGCCCGGCCAGGTAGCTCCTCCGGTCTAGGTCAGTCAATGACTGTAGCGGTTAAAGATGTTTACAAATGCAGAAGTATTTATAAAAACAAGTGTGATTAACCTTAACCGTCATCTTTTTCATATGAACCATATATGGTTGAAAAGCTGATAAAATGCACTCATCTTTATGTGCACTGATTAAAATCAGGTAATTCTTTCTTCAATGAAATCTGTAAGAACAACAGCGACGTAAATTTACTAGAAGAAAAATTTATCAGTGCAATTTTTTTATCACACCAAGATTTATCAAAATTCTTCCTCTTTATTATTTTAAATAATCTATTGTAATAAATGAGACATTTAGAATGTTATGGTCAAATATCATTAAAAATCTGTTAAAACTAACGTAAGAAAAAGCAATTTTCTTTGTATAATTTTAGCTCACCATACAAGGTGCAGATTTAAAAGATTTTACATCATGGTTGATATGATACTTATTCTTAGGACTATCAGTAATGTTATTCATATCATTTCAATCATGATTACATTTTCTATTCATTTAAATAAACATCAGTCTTTCATCAAAATGTATTACTCTTCCTCAGCCTTGTTTTTTGCTCAGTAAATGACAATTGAACTGCATCCACTCGAAAACTCTGATACTTTATTACAGTATATACACAACAAATATATATAATATTCTTAGGAAAAACATCATGGAGCACAGTAAATGTATTTGTTTTCTTTCGTTTTTCTTTTCAGAGCGCATATCCTTACAGCTTTACTTTTATCGACATCTTTGCATAGAAATATCCATTATACGCTAAAATTTAGCCCTGTTCGCTTGGTCTGTTTACGGCATTCGCTTCCGAAATCACACAAACAAAGCGGTTCTGCTGCTCATCTACATAGCGCAAATGTTTGGCTTTCCTAAGTTATAATGAAGCGGTTTAAAAGTACTTACTGAATAATGATATCGATTTACTTTTGTATATTGGAGGTGTATTTCACTTTAAAAACCCGTCAAAAATTACAAGAGTATGATACTAATTGTATTTCATAGAAAAGTGGCAACGAAGGTGCATACCTGAGCGGATTATTTGGAGTAGGGAAATTGAGAGGCTCAGAAAGACCTTGACCCACTTGTCCGAATGGAAAGTAGGGAGTAAAACCTTGACCACGCCAGATGTAAAGTTTACATTTCTGATATTATGCACATCAGCACTATAATTTTCCCATTCACTAACCAACATCTTCTTCTAACGGGAAGTCTGGATCATAAAGCCTTTCTTCAATATCAGAGTGAGCGCAGGTGTGTAGGAGGATGATCGCTACCATGAGGAAAGGCCAAGAAGAGGTCACTGAACAAAGATCCCAGACTAACCTCCTACCAGGGTCACCAAACATTCAGTGCTCTTAATTAATCTTACTGGGGGGAATTTGGGGGTAAATTTATATGAAAACGTAGAATGTTCAATTAGAGAATCCATAGAAAATGGTGCCTAGATCCACAGAAGGAATAACTTTGCCTAAACGGAGCAGTGACTGATTATACTGAAGGCATTGTATATGTGCCTATAGTATCAGAGGACTCCTTTTTCACTGGGCACGCTATACATGCCCCAGGATTGGTAAGGGTTAATGCCCTATTCCCCAAGTGAACTGAGGATGAACTGGAAGCATGGCTAGAAGAGGTTGAGGTGCTCTTTGATAATTTCAACACCACTGAGGCTGAGAGGGCCTTAGTGCTGACCAAACACCTGGAAGGAAAAGCAAAGGCAGCTCTCTGCTCGCTGGAGCAGATTCAAAGAGGCGACATGGCTGCAGTCCGTGAGGTAATAGCCAAGGCATGCGAAATCACCCCTGAGAAGTGGAGACAATGGTTCTGAGGTCAGGCCAAGGAAGCTGGCTGGTCCTGGACAGAATGAGCCTGTCACAAGACTCAGGCTGGGACCTGCTGGGTCGACTCCCCAAAATACACAACTTTCGAGGACCTATTCAATAGGACCATGCTGGAAGATCTTTTCCAGTGTGTGCCTTTGCCTCTGGCTGTGTATCTCAGTGATAGGCAGGCCCCCACTCTCAGGGAAACCTGCCGCTTGGCCGATGTCTGGGAAACGTTTAATGTCTCCCACAGTACATTTCAACGCCACGTAGTGTCACCTGGATACCTCTCAGGCTCAACACACCTACGGAGTGGACCACCTAGCAAATCTACTTGCACCATCTACAAGAGGTACGGTCATGCCGAAGCCAAGTGCCGCTACAAGGCAGACAACAACCACGGCAACAACCAACAGCAGCTTACCAATAACCACCACTCCTCCTCTCCTTCTACCTCAGCACCACCTTCCCAGCAGACCGTCACTGCCGGGAGATCATCCCATTGCAGGAGACCCTGCCAAGACTGTGGAGCTCCAGGGCACTCTTTGTCCGGGTATCCTGCCCGCTCGAAACTTGTGCCCTATACCAGGCATGTCAACCTGATTACTGCCACCTCCTCCCTGGCTGTGCCACCAGAGAGGTCTCACCCTGAGCGGGTCTGGACTCAGTCCATCTCAGTGGCCCCTTGGAATGTCTCTAGCCCACCAATGCACCTACCAACTACTGCAGACACTAGGTCGGATATTAGCCTGAATGATCAGGTCAAAATGCCAGTCAGTGCCACTGCAGAAGAGGAAAACAGATGGACGGTAATCTGGGTAGACAAGCAATCCTTGACCATTCCCACAGTCAAATTCCGGGTGATCACCCCTTGGAGCACCCAAACTTAAAGCCCTGGAGTGGTGAAACGTATTCAGCACGGAGTGGAATTCCTGCTAGGACGAGATATCCTCTGGGAAAATCCCACAACCTTGCCACTCTGTTGCCTGACTGTCTCCGCCAGTGAGGCCATGCCAAAACTTCCTGAGGGGACACAGCCTCTGTGACAGCTGTGCCACCGTCAGCCCAACCCTCCGCTCATCCAAGAGTGAACCGGACCCACCAGCATCTAAACCATTCCAGGCCTAGTCCACAAATCTCACAACCGGATGGCCACCAAAAACTCCTCCCTCACCAAGAAGGGATACTACCAAAAACCGCTGCAGGGCCTGCAACATAAGAGGGCACTCCAAAAGATGGTCAAAGTTCCCCAGCAAGCTAGCTGCAGCGGCCACCATTTCCACAACCAACCAAAGAGACTTGGCCCTCTCCCCAAGACAGGAATGTCTGTCACCTATCACTTCACGTACACCGAGGGGTTTTGCACCCCCGGGTCCCTCTTCAGCCTCATCTAAATCCAATTCACTGCCAGTGCCATTTGCAAGCACTGGTCAGTGCTAAGCTCCGCCTATCTCGGCCAGAACCTTCATACCAACCTTAATCCCCGTGCCTGGCCCCGAGTTAGTGCCAGTGCCAGATCCAGAACCTGACACGGATCTTCCTAAGAGAGATCAACCTAACCTCACAGATGTAGTCATTGCCCATTGTGAGCCTCTGACCCCTGACGTTTCTTCTTCCCACTCTCTTCCACCTGCCGAGGATAACCCTCTGGCAGGCCTGGACATTACCTCTTTTCTGGTTGACCAGGAACTGTCTGGCCAGGACGCAGACGCTGGCTCTACTCCCACGATGGTTGTCACAGCAGCTGAAGAAGGAGACCAGTCCTTAGCTACTGAAGCTGCCCCTGATCCTGCTCCTGATGGCGCTCCTGGCCTTTCTCCAGAGTCGGTGCCCTCATCACCTCCTAGGAATGGTCTAGCCAGACCTTGGAGGCCCCCGGTGAAGAAGAAGGAGGGGCGGAAGAGATCCAATTAACAAATCAGAGCCGCGAGCTCTCCTTGGCCCGCGTGCCCAGTTGGCACAGTGCTGCTTCCATCTCAGAATGATCCTGGCACCTGCCCAGAGAAGGTAGATTGTGTGATCTCTGCCCCAGTAGTATCAACTCCTAACAACTTAGGCATTTGTAACATACTAACCTTTTCTAACTAACCTCCTTCACAACTATCCCATACTCAAACTGATACCTTCCTTAATTGCATACCGTGATTTATCCTTCAGGTTACTCCTGTTTAATGTTGTTGCATGCAATAATCATAAATCGTTGCATAAATCATAATTCATTGTGTGCCATTAGTCAGTGCCGACTCGTTCAATGCCAGAGTCTTAGGATAGTAGGTTAGGTTAAATATTCACTATGTGCATTTGCGTAGGAGTAGAGTTCTCCTGTCGTTAGAGACAGTTAGCAGAAGTGTCTATACCATTAGATGGGTTAGGTTTGCTGTAGTAAGTAAGTATCTAGCTGAGCAACCCTCTTAGCAGTTAGGTAGGTCCATTTAGCCATTGCAGTGCAAAAGCACAATTCATGTAGGGATGCTACCTGACTAGTTGGGATGAATAGCTTATTTAGCCAAGACCTTCATGCCCGAAAGGGTATGAATGCCTTTTCAAAGAGGGGGGGGGGAATCTTTGACATATTTCCATTCCTCCCTTGTAGCCAGCTAGGAAATAATTCAAATTTCTGAATAAAAGCACTTCTCATTTGAATGTTAGGCCAAACAACATGGCGGGAAAGGAGGGCTATCACTTGTTTTGAACCAAGTACACATTCCTCTCTACACCTGAACGGAAGTGAGTACAATAGGGTCCCCCATTTCATAGCCCCCTCCTAAAGAACACTCCTAAATTTTTCCCACACTTCGGGTCGTGTTATTGGTGTAGGCTTTAGGGAGGTTATAATTAACAGAGAATTAGGCCACTCGAAGGGAAGGCTGCTAACTTAATCTTTAGGACCTTAGACTATAAAGCCTCTTTTCCCTCGACCTAGTTACTGGCTTCCGACTTGCTTCCAGATTCGCCTGGCTCATGCACACATGAACAAACGCCCCAGCGCACACTCAAACAAATGCCAGCCAAGCCAGAGATGAACTAACTTCTGTAAGGAACGGTCACCCGGCCCTCTCTCATCTTGGGTTGGCGACAGATGACTCTCAGTCTACAAGTTCGAAGGCTTATCTAGGAGCTCATATAAGCATGAGAAGGTATGTCTGAGCAGCAGTCTTTCGCCAGTGCCCCTCCATTCATTCTAGTGAAATTCTTTTCTTTATTTCTCCGAGATTTTCGCCATTTCCATTCCCCTTCTTACCTTCCCTTTGTTTGAAAAGACCAGCCATTAATCAACCCTTGACTTGCCTTGTGTTTAAGTAAGGCATCAAGAACATTATGAAACTACTCCCTCCATAGTGTTAACTTGGCCTAACTAAAACTAATTATGCTAATTCTGGAATTCTCTTCCAGGATTCATCCACACTCTGCTCAAGTCGAACCACCACCTTGTGAATCAAATCCTTAAAGAATACTGCCAGCTCTGAACTAAAGAAAATCTGTATAGCATTTCCCAAATATTGAAACTAATTCAAGCATTATCACACTTTCCAATTTGAGATGTGCCATTCATGTCACCATAATTTCCATGTTCTTTAATTTTGATTGCCTGCTGGACCCCATTTCCAATTTCATTTGATTTCTTCTTGTGTAAATAAATTCATTGTAATGTAACCCTTTCTTCATTCCCCATGGAGACCTATCCCCCTTTAATCAAATTGATAAAATAAGGCAAGTTCTTAAATGCCTCTCATTTTGGTTACGTCCTGGTGTTCTCCTTTGGCCCCTTTTGCAGTAATATATCACAAAAAATCTCTTGCAAAATATCACAAAAAATCTCTTGCATTCTTCCAAAGAGACCCAGTACGTAAAAATGTAGGAGAATTCCTTTATTTACTTTTAATTTTCTTCATTAAGCTGATGTTTCATTACCATGTGTCCCATTTTCAAAGCTATAAATTAAAACGACAACAGAATTAAAAATAGACTCCGATTTAAAAAACGAGGAAAAAGTTTTTACCTAAAAGTATAAAAAGAAACGTAACAGAAAGGAACACTGTTTACCAAATAGTGTTGAAGGCAAGAGCTGAGTGACACTCAGGGTCTGTTTTGGTTCCAACGGAAACTCACGAGAGGTATAGAGGTGTTGATGTGGACTGAGTATTTAACTGGGGAACTTGTTTAATAAAAAGAGATTCTAGTATTGACAGTTGGTGGTCATTCGGAGCTTTACCTATTATTTTAAAATCATTGCAATTGATATATTTGCATTTTTCCCCGTGATCTCTTATGCATGAAAATTCTGGGTTTGATAATTTAGCGCCCGTTCGGTAACTTACGTCACGATGAGAGTCTAATCTCACCTTTAACATCCTATGAGTGGAGCCCAAGTACGTTCCCAGGTCACATCTGGGGCAATTAAACAGGTATATGATTCCTGAGGTCATCAAAAGGTGCAGACTTTCATTATATTTAAACAGAGATTTGATCGTCATTGGATTATTAGGCATTAGTTTCAAATCTGCTGTCGAATTGAAACTAATGCCTAATAATCCAATGACGATCAAGTCTCTGTTTAAATATAAAGAAAATCTGCACCCTTTGATGGCCTCAGGAGTCATATACCTGTTTAATTGCCCCAGATGTGACCTGCGGACGTACGTAGGCGCGACTCGTAGGTTGTTGAAGGTGAGATTAGACATTCATCGTGGCGTAAGTTACAGAACGGGCGCTAAATTATCAAACCCAGAATTTTCATGCATAAGAGACCACGGGGAAAAAATGCAAATATAATATCAATTGCAACGATTTTAAAATAATAGGCAAAGCTCCGAATGAACACCAACTGTCAATACTAGAATCTCTTTTTATTAAACAACTAGTTCCCCAATTAAATACTCAGTCCACGTCAACACCTCTATACCTTTCTTTTATACTTTCAGGTAAAAACTTTTTTCTCGTTTTTTAAATCAGAGTCTATTTTTATTTCTGTTGTCTTTTTTTAATTTATAGCTTTGAAAATGAGACACATGGTAATGAAACGTCTGCGAAATAAAGCACATTCAAAGGAAATAAAGGAATTCTCCTTCCCCTAACTCGATGCTGTTCATCAGATTAAAGCAAACATTTCGTCTTTGATATATATATATATATATATATATATATATATATATATATATATATATATATATATATATATATATATATGTATGTATGTGCGTGTGTGTGTGTGTGCGCGCACGCGTTTCTGATTTTGTGTTCATCTCTCATTGAAATTCTACAACTTCTTGCAATGAAAAACGAAAAATTCAGTAAAAACGGATGAAAGAAGCGGCCATGGAACGAAGCAAAATAACTCAAGACACTTTGTCGCCTCAGAAGTCTTGCCCAATCAAGTCAGGGTGAGACAAGTTTCTCTTCTGCTTTGTCTTTTTTCGTGGATGGATTGGAGGGAGGCCGACGGGGTGGAAGGAGGGCAGGGAAAGAGGGTCAGGTCAGAACTGGACGAAATACATTGATTCCTTTAACTTTGTATCCTTTAACTTTCACTGGACGAAATTGTCTCTTTATTTCCAGATCGTTTTTTGTGTATTTATAGAAAGACATTTTCCTTGGAGTTAAGGCTTTTGCAGGGTTCATTTCTCCAGTAGATTGGGATCATATTCCATTCAACAATCACCACTCGTTTTGTATTTAACTGAGATAGGAAATATAAAAATCATGTCATCTCTGTCGCAACAGATTTCATAGATGTATGTTCATACACAAATACACACATGCTTACATACATACATACATACATACATATATATATATATATATATATATATATATATATATATATATATATATATATATATATATATATATCACACATTACCATAGGTGAAAAATAAGAAACGGGGTGTAGGTCCTGACCGGTTTCGACTTTATTTCCAAACCATTGACGAAGGACTGATACGGAGTATGAGAAGTCACAAATATGTATACTATAGGAACAGTACTGACGAACATACACAACCGTTAGAGACTACATATCCCCCCTCAGGCCGGTGTCGAGGTAGGAGTGGCCTTCAAAACTCATTTGGCTAAAAATCACAATATAATCTCAGGGGACAATGCTGATAAATAAACCAGACAAATCAGAGAGGCGGAGTTTGGAAACTCATTACTACTGCTACCTCTGTACTGTGTTTACAAATATGATGATCCTATTTTCATACATCGCTACTGCCTACCTTAAAATTTAAACAATATACAAATTTCTTTTAATATTAAAGGATCAAGTTTATACATCCCTTGACTGATATTCATATTATGGTTGTGACTTTCTTTTATAAAGCTAGATTCAATGATATTCCTTTCCAGTGCATTCTTGGAATATACAATTTTTTTCCCCCTTCCCAGTTGATAGCTTGATTGTTCTCACTGACATGTACAAATATACCACTGTTCCCTTGTGCATATCTCACACATTTCTTATGCTATTCAGTTCTTTTTTCAAGTGCTTTCCCTGTTTGGCCAATATAAAAGTTGCTACAAGACTTACACGGAATTTTATATACACACCCTTTAGTATTGTCAGGGGAGTTCTTGATAAGTACATTTTTCATTGTGTTCTTAAATGCGACATTAACACCAAAATTCTTAAGAAGATGAGGGATATCTTTCAATATGAAAGATATCCCTCATCTTCTTAAGAATGTTGGTGTTAATGTCGCATTTAAGAACAATAAAACAATGAAACACAGTACAGGGATAGCAGTAGTAATGAGTTTCCAAACTCCGTCTCCCTGACACCTGTCAGCAGTGGATCTTGAGGTCACGTATGGTTTGTTTATCAGCATTGTCCCCTGAGAGTATATTGTGATTTTTAGCCAAATGAGTTTTGAAGGCCACTCCTACCTCGACACCCGCCTGAGGGGGCGGGGGGCGGGGATATGTAGTCTCTAATGATTGTATATGTTCGTCAGTACTGTTCCTGTAGTATATATATTTATGACTTCTCATACTCTGTATCAGTCCTTCGTCAATGGCTTGAAATAAAGTCAAAACCAGTCAGGACCTACACCCCATTTCTTATTTTCACTGTATCCGTGATATATATATATATATATATATATATATATATATATATATATATATATATATATATATATATATATATATATATATATATATATATATATATATATATATCACATATTACCACAAGTTAAAAATAAGAGACAGGGTGTAGGCCCTGCCAGTTTTGACTTTATTTCCAAGCCATTGACGAAGGACTGATCGGAGTATGAGAAGTCACAAATATATATGCTACAGGAACAGTACTGAAGAACATACACAGATGTCTTTAGAGACTACATATCCACCACAGGCCAGTGTCAAGGTAGGGGTGGCCTTCAATACTCATATGGCTAAAAATCACAATATACTCTCAAGGGACAATGCTGATAAACATATCGACCATAGGCGACAACAGATCCACACCTATGGTTGGTATGTTTTTATCAGTATTGTCCCCCTGAGAGCTATATTGTGATTTTTTTAGCCAAATGAGTTTTGAAGGCCACTCTTGACACCGCCTATGGTGAATATGTAGTCTCTAACGGTTTTGTGTATGTCCGTCAGTACTGTTTCTGTAGTATATATATTTGTGACTTCTCATGCTCTGTATCAGTCCTTCATCAATGGCTTTGAAATAAAGTCGAAACCGATCAGGACCTACACCTCATCTCTTATTTTTCACCTGTGTAATCCTTTGATATATATATATATATATATATATATATATATATATATATATATATATATATATATATATATATATATATATATATATATATAAAATTATATGAAACCCAGTTTTTTTTTGCTGTTTCGATATTAATTTCAATAGCTATCACGATGTCACTGTAAAGATCGTGGTAGGTGCAACCTGTTTTTCACCTGTGGTAATAGGCGATAAATAAATCACGTACAAAAGTTATAATCATATATATATATATATATATATATATATATATATATATATATATATATATATATATATATATATATATATATATATATATATATGTGTGTATATGTGTATATATATATATATATATATATATATATATATATATATATATATATATATATATATATATATATATATATATATATATATGTGTGTGTGTGTGTGTGTGTATGTGTATGTGTGTGTGTTAATGATCCCGGGTTCTGAGGACCATCTTTATTTGGTGTATCTGTTTTAAGAACAGAATCAATCATTTCACTTTTCTTGAGATGTCTCTGGTAGCCGTGGCTCTTCCTTGGGTCAGTAGATCCCTCATCTTTTTGTCAAAACTTCTCTCCTAAGCCTATCTTTACACAAAGGCCTACTGAAAATAGATACTGATATACAAAACCGTACTTTATTGACAAATTTAACGAAAGTATATAACTCAGCAAAAACTACGGTCATGAAGTGGAGTGATTCACACCCCTTATCAATGGAAAACATAACTAAAGGAAATACTGTTTCACAAACAAGCATATCCATTATTTTATGCCAAGCAATACTAGTGAATAACCCCCTTGTCATCAAGCGAAGTAATAAGGTCATAGAGACCACAATAAAAGTCATATCGTATGTAAGAGTAAAAACACTACTTCCAAATATTCGTCCACGTCCTAGGACGATATTCGATTCCTGTTGAGAGAAACATTTCATTATATTAAACACTTGGAATGAATGTACATATTCGAGACAGAATATGTACAGATCGTTCAGTTCCACTGCTTCCAAACCTGGGGTTTTCCTTCTAAAGTCTGGAAGAGATATAAATGTCACTGGCCAATTTTACTTATGTTCTATGGCCATAAATAAAGTATCTTCATAGCGGCGATCTTAACACAATTCACCACTGGTATCGCTTAACATAGTGTTAATACTATGTTGCACCTGTGGTATATAGCGATCCCAATTTGGATCATTACCCCCTACGGTCATCCAAAGAGCTTCAATGACTTTCCTATGTGCTCGTTCACACAGGCCATTTGCTTCTGGTCTGTAGGGAATAACAGTGACTTTCTGAATGCCCATTACATCTGCAAGACACTCCAGCGTCTTGTTCACGAATTCCCGACCGTTATCTGTAATCAGAACCTCAGGAACCCCGTAATGACAAATATGCCCATTAAAGAATGCTACTGCCACCTCTTCCACCGTTTTATGCTTCAATGGGAAAATCTCTACGAACTTAGTTAACTCGTCAACAACCACCAATAGGTGCTCATGACCATAATTAGCTTCACAGCAATTGCTCAGAAGGTCCATGTGGACTCTTGCTATGGGTCTGGTAGGAATTGGGAATGAACCCAATTTACAAGAAACGACCCATGGCTTACATGCATTACAAACTGAACAACTTCTCACAAAGTCTTCTACTGAACTAAGCATATTCTTCCATAAGAATTGTCCCCGTACATTCTGATATGCCTTCTCAATCCCCAAATGTGGACTGCCAGACCTACCATGAACACTATCTAAAACTGTAGGTACTAAACTCCTAGGAACAACTATTTGCGTTGTATCACCCTTATCCTCATTATTTCTCAGTCTGTATCTAATCTTCCAAAGTAACAAATTACCCTCTAACTCAAGCCCTGCAAAAGGCAGCTTATAACCCTTCCTAACTAATTCCCCTCTATGCAACTCTTTTGTGTCTCTCAGAATTTCTTCTTCATAATTGTTTGGACTCTACTAAACTAATATCCTAATCTATGTTATCTCCCGATACATAACATACATGAGTACCGTTTTTGTCAGCAAAACTTCTGCTAAGGGCATCTGCTACAACATTCTGTCTACCCTCTATATACTTAAGCTTAGCATCAAAATCTCTGATTGTCAAATGCCACCGAGCTCTTTTTGGGGAAAGATCCGGTTTATTAAAAAGATCCAACAGTGGCTTATAATCCGTCATGGAAGAGCATTTTAAAGTGTATTAAACTAGACACTACGGCAAAGGCCTCTTTGTCTACCGACCATAACCATTCATTACTACCTCGTGTCTTAAACTTCCTACTGTAAAATGCAATCGGATGGAGTCTTCCATCAAACTTCTGCATAAGGCATGCCCCTATACCATCATAACCAGCATCCGTAACCAGTGTGAAAGGACGTTCCAAATCAGGAAACTTCAACACTGGGGGATTCACCAAGGCATCCTTAATCTTCTGGAAAGCTGCCTGCTGTCCATCTCCCCATACAAACTGTACATCATCCCTCAGAACATCTGTCAAGGGAAATGCCAGAACAGAAAAACCTTTCACAAATCTACAGAAAAATCCAGCCTTCCCTAAAAATGACCGAATCTGCTTCTTATTCTTGGGAACGGCAAAATCTACAATTGCCATAACTTCATCATCATTCACTCTAACACCCTCTTTGGAAATGACAATGCCTAAATATACCATTTGCCTCTTGAGAAAATTACACTTAGCTAACTTTATCTTCAAACCCGCTAATCGAAGCCTCCTAAAGACTTCCCTAAGAACTTCTAAATGTTCTTCTAATGAATCAGTGGCAACTAGGATGTTATCCATGAAAATAAAAACTTTTTTTCCCTAACAAGCCATGCAAAACTGTATTCATTAGCCTAGTAAATGTCATCGGACTGCCTGCTAAACCAAACGGCATTCACGTGAACTCATAATGCCCCTTTGGCAAAGAGAAGGCCATGTACTCTCGACTCTCCTCGCTAAGCAGTACTTGCAAATACCCTTGCATCAGATCAGTTGAGGAATACATGTTTTTCCCCCCATCTCTATGAATAAATCTGGTAAACACGCCACAGGGTAGCGATCAGGAATAGTTTTCTCGTTCAACTTCCTAAAGTCTAGACAAACCCAGATTGAACCATCCTTCTTAGACACTGCCAATAATGGGAAATTAAAAGGCGACGAACTGGGCCTGGCGATGCCTTCTTTCTTCCACTTATTAACCTCTTGCTCTACTTTTTCCCTAATCTTAAAAGGAATCCTATATGAAGGAACAAAAGTAGGCTTAGTTTCGTCCTCCAAGTGAATCCTGTGTTCTAACACATTTGTTAATCCTAACTTATCCCCTCTGAGTGCGACTATGTCCGCAAACTCGGCCAGAACATCTTCTACACCCCCAAGCATATTCTTTATAATCAGCATTGGCTAATTGATCCCTAAAAACTTACCTTCTAGCCTGTAAATCTGTTTCTGAAAAACAAAAAAAAATCCCCGACAATATTCACTGAATTATCTTCATCGACCCAGTCAACAAAGTCAATTGTGTAAGTACCCTTCTGATAATTGCGAACTGAATCATTACAGTTTAGCATTTCCACCCAAGTGTCCCCTGAACTCGTTACCCTATTTATAGAACCCGTACACAATACCTCCTTCAGCTTCTCACTACATTCATCCACAGACATCTGTCTGGATTTATGCACTCCTTTCACTCGAACTTTCACCATAGCAACCATACCAGGACCAAACATCACATCATCCGTCAAAACCCCCTTATAACACTTCTCATCCCCTGACATCCCCTGACACATGTTCATCATTCACCCACGGATCCTCATGTACACTCAACCCATCGTCATCCACCACACTTACATCCATCCCCTCACACGTCACAAACACCCCCAGTCACTCCCACAGTTATCCCGTATGAACCGAGATCTTCTGTCTTTGACATGATGGAGGACCCAGTAATAAAGTAATCACCAAAGCATCCCCTTGTATAACCAAAAATGGTTCTGTCAAAGATCCCCAAGAGATAAATCTACATCTATGTATCCCAAAATTTGTAACCTATTGGCTTGAATGTCACATACAGCTTCCTTAGCAGGTCTCAAAGACTGATCGGGAAACATCGATCTGAACAACTCATCCTTCATCAAATTAACAGAGAGGGCTCTCCCAGAAGTCCTATAGCCCAAGAAACACCCACCCAGTTTTCCTTTACAACTGACCAGTCTTTAGACAATGTCTGCCGATCACAAGATCCACTCGAAAAATCTGTGTGAGGAACTTTCATATTTGAGCTACCAAAGTTCTGAACTGCAGGCCTATCATTATACTGTCCCCAAGACGAGGAGGACTGTCAAGGATGACCATAGCTCTTACAACTGCCACAATATTTAACACGGCAAAATCTCTTAATATGTCCCTGCATATTACAATGAAAGCAACAAACTTGTGGGATCCGAGAACTCAAGCCAACCATCGATCTTTGGCTATACCGACTTTCAACAAAATTCTTCGGACCCCGGACTGAATCTCCACGTCCTACACAACCATAGGCAGACCTAAGGAATCTCTGATCACTATTTCCTCTCCTAATTTTTGCAGGTTTTGCCTTCGTAAAGAAATTCGCTAACTTATTCTTGGCTGATCACAAATGCAAAAAATTACCCAAGCCCTGTGAAAGTACACCCTTTACAGGCAAAACCCAAGAAAAGACAATTTCCCCTGACAGAATTCCCATACAACATGAAACCTAGAATGTTAATTCCCTTTACTCTAACAATTACTTCCCAAAACTCAAAAGAAGATACTAATCCAACCCACCATTAAATCCAAAGTTAATTAAACCCACCATTAAATCATCCATTAATAAAACCCACAATCAAATCCACAATTAATTATACCCAAAATTAAATTCAAAATTTATTAACCCCTTTATTAAATTCAAAATTAAGTAAGCCCAAAAACAAATTCACAATTAATTAAACCCATTACTCAAATCAACCTCAAAATTAACTAACCACAGCAATTAAATCCAAAGTCCCATGGGGAAAAAAGCACAGCTGACTTATAAAAGTGGGTCAAAGTGGGCTCTCGTCTTTTGAGGCCAAACTAAAAAAACATTCAGATGGATGTGTGAGAGAGAGAGAGAGAGAGAGAGAGAGAGAGAGAGAATTAGTCTCCCTCGCCCATTCAGAGCAACACCTCACCCTTTCACTCTCCCATCCAAGGCCTGCTGAAGCCTACACAAAAATTGCTGAGCGCCAAAACCTCAGCGACTCGCTCCTGCCTCCAAGGCACAAGCAATTGCCGATTCAGCTCATGTATGCACCCAAAGTAACACACGTACATGTGTAATTATAAAAAAAAACAGTTAAAAAAACACTATGAAATGTATACACACTTGCGTAAGAAATGTTTGCACACAGTAATTCAACAAATATAAAAAAATTCTACCCCATTATCAAAGTTCCCAGATATAAGGCAATAATAAAATACTCTCTCTATTAAACCCTAAACGCCAATGCGAACTGCCAATTGCTATATATATAAAAAAAAACAAATATGCACAATCAAAATTCCATTGCACTGCTCAGAGTACAGTGAAGGAAGCAAGGCGCTCTGCCCAAACCATTGACGTCACTGACACGTCAATCAGGCGATGCCGTCACTACAGCCACCACCCCAAATATTAGTTGCAGTGTAATGAAACGTCTAATTTGACATTAAAATAACAAAATAACAAAAAAATTATAACACTTATGTATGCCTCTGCTTAATGGTGAATGAGAATCCTCTCACTAACAACACTATACACATCAATATATCCCTAAACACTCCTCAATATGAACTAACACCCTATTAATACCCATATTAACACCTTGCACCCCGAGACGGATTCTTAAACATACGCACACAGACTTAGCACTGACTCACAGTGTCTCGCTCGACAACAACTCCCTAAGCTGAATCGCTAACCCATCAAAATCTATTCTGAGATGCCAATACTAGCATTACTAAAATATGTCTCTTTGGAAGTGTATCCCTAACTATCTATTTATCTATCTATGTCTAACACTGCTGCCAACTACTGTTAACGGCCCTGTGTTCTGAGGGCCATCTTTATTTGGTGTATCTGTTTTAAGAACAGAATCAGTCCTCTCACTTTTCTTGAGATGTCTCTGGTAGCCATGGCTCTTCCTTGGGACAGCAGAGCCCTCCTCTTATTGTCAAAACTTCTCTCCTAAACCTATCTCTACGCAAAGGCCTACTGAAATGAGACACTGGTATACAAAATTAGACTTTATTGACAAATTTAACGAAAGTAACTCAGCAAAAGCTGAGGATATACTGTTTCACAAACAAGCATATCCATTAATTTATGGCAAGGAATACTAGTGAATAACCCCCTTGTCATCAAGCAAAGTAATAAGGTCATAAGGACCACACTAAAAGTCATATCGTGTGTAAGAGTAAAATCACCACTTCCAAATATTCGTCCACTTCCCAGGACGATATTCGATTCCTGTTGAGAGAAACTTTCCATTATATTAAAAACCTGGAATGAGTGTACTGTACATATTCAAGACAGAAATAAACAGTGCTCAAATGGGCAATTTCACTATGTAGCGATCGTTCAGTTTCACTACTTCCAAACCGGGGGTTTTCCTTCTAAATTCTGGAAGAGGTATAAATGTCACTGGCCGATTTTACTTGCATTCTATGGCTGTAAATAATGTATCTTCATAGCGACAATCTTAACACAATTCACCTTGAACCAAATAGACCCAGATCTCTTAGTCCAATGCCCTTGCAAGACCCTGTCCCCTGGATAATATACCGTGGGCGATCACACACACACACGCACATACCCCACCAGAACCTGACACTTCCAACGCATCAGTTCAATGCTCTATCATGCTGTTTCCATGTGTTTGGACCATGATCAAATAGTTCTCTTGTATCCGACTGATCAAATTCCAATGTCAGCACAACTGCACCTGCCGTGAGAGCCATTGACAGGTCATCACATATCTCACTGTTGTCCAACAAGAACCCAGCTTAATATATATATATATATATATATATATATATATATATATATATATATATATATATATATATTAATATATATATATATATATATATATATATATATATATATATATATATATATATATATATATATATATATATTACAAATATTCATTTTATATCCAATTAATGCTACTTCGGGAATATCCCCAATGGGGAATTATCACCGAAGAGAAATTATAAGTGATAAATGGATCGGTACCTGGGTGTCTCAAACACTCGACACAGTACCTTCCAACGACTCCAGTTGATGGTCTAACCACTTAACCATCAACAGAGGTGTAAGTTAATCCCGAATCTGTCGTACTTGTTTACCCATCGAGAGCGGGGAAATTGTACTTAGTGTCGGCGTTAACCTACCTCCACCATGTTAACTAATTAGACCATCGACTGGAGTCGTTGGAAGTTACAGTGTCGAGTGCTCGAGACACTTCGGTACCGATCTATTTATTACTTAAAATTCCCCTTCAATGATAAATCCCCGCCGGGGATATTCCAAAGTAACGTGAATTGGATATTAAACGACATTTGTAGCTTAGTGACTGTATATAAATAACGGTGATGCGATAAAATATATATATATATATATATATATATATATATATATATATATATATATATATATATATATATATATATATATATATATATATATATATATATATATATATATATATATATATATATATATATATGTATATATATATATATATATATATATATATATATATATATATATATATATATATATATATATATATATATATATATATATATATATATATATATATATATATATATATATATATATATATATATATATATATATATATATATATATATATA
The DNA here is from genome assembly GCF_040412425.1 of Macrobrachium rosenbergii. NCBI lineage: Eukaryota > Metazoa > Arthropoda > Malacostraca > Decapoda > Palaemonidae > Macrobrachium > Macrobrachium rosenbergii. Next base: position 68,221,694 of record NC_089747.1, on the reverse strand, counting down.
TATATATATATATATATATATATATATACATATATATATATATATATATATATATATATATATATATATATATATATATATATATATATATATATATCTTCTTCGTTTTAACGTGCTTTTATTCCCATTTTTATATGGGGTAAGCATGATGCCTTCTTTGAAGGACTTTGATTTGGCGATGGGGTAGGCCGTAGCCTCGATCGGCTGCCCTGCCTGACATCGTTTAGACCCCGGTAACGAATGTGTACATGTATTACCGAATCCCCTGCTCTCTATATATATATATATATATATATATATATATATATATATATATATATATATATATATATATATATATATATATATGTGTGTGTGTGTGTGTGTGTGTGTGTGTGTTTGTTTGTGTGTGTATGATTTTGGAACTCACAAATTATGATGAAAACGACTGCATTATACATCTATTAATATTAAGTTTACTTCACGAGGTTTTCTCAAATGTTTCACTCGCAATAACAGCAATATGAGTATACTGAAGGTAATGTATACTTTAACTCACTCATTTTTTTCCCTTTTATCAGTTTGTGTTAAAAAAAGTGAGTTGTGTTATAAAGAAGCCCACAGGAAGTGAGTGAGACACTTAAGATAAAAAGTACAGACAATCTGGATTATTCCACCAAAAAGACAGAATCACTTCTGTAAAACCACATGATTTGCCGTCACTTACCTATTGATGTTTGTCTTTTCAAGAAGTGTGTCTCTGTAAGTTGGATACGGTAGGCAAAATCTTCAAGAAGCTGCCAGCAATAAATTATCTGGACAATCATGCGTGCTAATCAATGAAGTTACGTAAGCTGGATGAAACTTGAGAAAAACGATTCATATATCAATAATTTTTCAACGAGCAATATATTTTTTCTTCAAAGAGAGCTGCCTCATCGAACTAGCATCGTTTTGTAAAGATGACGTAATTATAAATCCTCTTTCTTTGAAGACTACCAAAATGATAGTAATCCACTCAAATAACATAAGGATGGAAACGTTACTTTCTATAACCTCACTGTAGCCTCATAAAATGCGAGGTAAGTCATATTAGCAAAAATCCCTAAATCTTATTTATTTGTTGATTTTTTTTGTTTGTGTGTGTGTAAAAAGTTATGCATCAAGCAAATGGTGAAATAAATTCTGGCAACTCTTACTATTCCTGAAGCCTGCCATGCTTTGACTTACGTTATTGGAAGAAAATACTTGTAATAAGAGTTACCTACATTAAGAATGATGTTTTTGAATTTCTATTCCCGCTCGAAGCAGCTACTTCAATTATGAAGTTCCAAGTGCCACCTGTGCAGGTAATTTCGACCTGAGTGGATATTCGCCTCCTTCAAACCTCATTATCTGTTCTGCCTAATAACACTGTGGACAGCCTTTCAGTTTATTGTAGCTATACCGTGAATGGTTTCAACTAGTCATGCTCTCAGGCCCATTGTCTGCAAGATTAGGTTTATGTAACATCCAGAGTCCATTGTGTTCCTACTTTGGAGGATACATTATCTGTGATCAGTAGCAAACTGTCTTCATTATACCTCGACAGAGACGGATGGTTGTTTATGACAACCAAAGTGGTCGCCAGTTCAGTTCACAGTCTCTAAACTACATAATGGTAAAGAGCCACATAAAGCAATGGCTAGATATTGTGGAAGAGGCAATCTGGGTCTACTAATGAGATGTGTTTGTAGGGATCTGAATAGGCCGATGCTGTAAGTATTTTCTACACAGTGGTTTGATCCTAGCAAAGCTGAGAGAGAGAGAGAGAGAGAGAGAGAGAGAGAGAGAGAGAGAGAGAGAGAGAGAGAGAGAGAGAGAGTTTAAGCAATGGGGAAGTCTAAAATTCCTCTCCGTCACAAATAAAATAACGACATCGTTCGTTGCCTTTCGGGTAAACCTCAGTGAGATATGGTTATGCCCATCTCTTCAAAGATTTTCTACTAATAAATGTCTGAAACAGAAGCGCACAGAAGCAAAGCGTGACCCGAAACCTCGATCAGCTAAATCTGCTACAGAAGCTACGTTTGGGTCATCCCTAGATAGGAAGATGTCCTTAAAAGCATCTTTACCTAACGAGACTCTCATTGGCAGATGACTTTACTTATTTATTTTACTTTACTAAGGAAAAACTTTCAACCATCTAGGAAAGATTTCAGATGGTTGATTTAGTAGGAGGACCAGAGCGAGAATTTATACGATAAATTAGAGGCTAAGATAATTTTCTTAATTAAAATCAGATTATATAATCCGACATTTCTAGGCATCTAGCGCCCGAAGAGATCTAAAATACCGAAATGTATTTTGTTTACTTTAGCTGAATAACAGCGTTTCATAATTTAAGTTTGAAGGTTTGCCGACATTACAAATTTGAAATGTATGTAATATCATTTTTTCTATAATTATGAAAAAACTCTTAGATTACAGATGCTCGGAATTTTAAAATATCCTCCTTCCAGGCTTCCATGACTCTTTTATTTTTTTATATGTTAGTTTATGAGGTCGTGGATCGATAATCCATTACTCTTCTGCATGTCTCCAAATATGATGAATGGGAACGGCGCTCTCATCGCAAGAAAAATGAGAATATGAAGGTAATAAGTGGTGACGGATATTAGCCATTATTTTCCACAGGTTTCAATTTTCGAATTATGAATACGATAAACGAAAATTTTTTTATCGAAGTTGTATCAGTTAAAACATAAAACAACCCAAGATATAAAATATATATATTATATTTGTCCTTGTTTATTCATATCGAAAACAGCACCGTAAAAAATAATTAAAGAATTCAGAAAGAAAATGTTTCTGCCGAAAATGCGGCGTTTTTCACGGGTCTAAAACAGCAGTTCATAACAACTGGTATACCATTGAAGTAACTGTTTTTCGCCGGATTATTCTCCATTACGATTGGCTGTTACAAACGCCGCCAGTATCGTCGCTTATTGGTCGCTTTCTTTGTTTACTAAGGGACTACTAGTGTGTTTTTGCTATGTATCACCAGGAATGAGAATTTCAAAGAGATTTTTGAGAAAGATCAAGAGTTATCTTAAGTGCAAAATGTCAAAATCTATGCGGGACATGAAAGAAGTTCAATAATTTTCTTGTATATAGATTTTTATTTTGCATTTTTTTCATGGGAAGGGTAACCAGTTTACTTTTTTAAAAGTTATATGAATAAAAACATTATAGCCAAACTTAGCTAATTGAGATCCTAAGTTATATTTCTTTTCTATGGTTCCTGGAACTTTCTTTTGACCCAGTGCTTA